>NW_026511759.1:0-34534 GCF_027579735.1 Bombina bombina
ACTGCCGTAGGAATAGTAGTACGCTTTGCAAGAGTAGAGATAGCCCCATCAACTTTGGGGATCTATTCCCAAAGCTCCAATCTATCAGTCGGCAAAGGGTACAGTTTCTTAAACCTTGAAGGAGTAAATTAAGTACCCAGACTATTCCATTCCCTAGAAATTACATCTGAAATAGCATCTGAACTGGAAAAACCTCTGGAACAGCTACATCAGGTTTAAAAACCGAATTTAAACGTTTACTGGTTTTAATATCAAGAGGACTAGTCTCCTCCATATCCAACGCAATCCACACCTCTTTTAATAATGAACGAATATACTCCATTTTAAATAAATAAGAAGTTTTGTCAGTGTCAATATCTGAGGCAGAATCTTCTGAACCAGATAGATCCTCATCAGAGATAGATAAATCAAAATGTTGTCGGTCATTTAAAAATTCATCGAATTTATGAGAAGTTTTAAAAGACCTTTTACGTTTATTAGAAGGTGGTATAACAGACAGGGCCTTCTGAATAGAATTAGAAACAAATTCTCTCACATTAACAGGAATATCCTGAACATTAGATGTTGAAGGAACAACAGGTAATGGATTACTACTAATGGAAAAATTGTCTGCTTTTGAAAGTTTATCATGACAACTAACACAAACTACAGCCGGAGGAACAGTTACCACAAGTTTACAACAAATGCACTTAGCTTTGGTAGAACCGACATCAGGCAGCAGCATTCCAGAAGTAGATTCTGAGACAGGGTCAGATTGAGATATCTTGCAATATGTAATAGAAAAAACAACATATAAAGCAAAATTTAAAATTTCCTTATATGACAGTTTCAGGAATGGGAAAAAAATGCAAACAGAATAAGCCTCTGGAAACCAGAAGCAAAAAGAAATAATTACTTAAATGTCAAAAATCTGGCGCCAAGTATGACACCCACAACTGACAAATATTTTTTGGCGCCAAAAACGTCTGCAACAAACACGAGCGTCATAGATGACGCAACTACGTGAAAACTCTCGGCACTAACTAATACGCCGGAAATTAAGTCATAACGTCAACAAACTTGCGCCAAAAAAAGTCTTGCGCCAAAAATGACGCAATAAATTATAGCATTATGCGTTCCCGCGAGCATAACAGCCCGCAATTTAGAAAAGAAAGTCAATTTGAAAAATTTCAGGTAAGAAATAATTTTTTCATATGCATTTCCCAAAAATGAAACTGACAGTCTGTAAGAAGGAAATATACTGATTAACCTGAATCATGGCAAATATAAGTACAAAACATATATTTAGAACTTTACATATAAAGTGCCAAACCATAGCTGAGAGTGTCTTAAATAAAAGAAACCATACTTACCAAAAGAGACACATCTACAGCAATTCCTATCGCCCGACGCCCGGGACATGCAGTTTCTGGCGCCGGGCATGTGTTTTATTTTTACATTTAGCCCTGCTGCGGTACATAACGCTTTTTTTTTCTGTGCTATCAGCACTGGGAGCGGGGAGGAGCAGGGTTACACAGAGCAGCCAGGTCAAGTGCTTGCAGACAAGGCAGCTGGGGGGGGGGAAATCTCCTTGTTAGTACTAAATGTCACAGACCGGCTCCTGCAGACCTGCACACTGACACTTGCCCCTCCCTCTATAGCGCGACAATGGAGTGCTATGTTTTATTATATGTATCAAGTGTTTAGCATAGGGAATGCCAGGCTTTTGTGTTTAGTATGTTTGCGGGATGAGAGCCAGAATGCAGCTTCCCCAAATATTTTATTTGGCTGCCCTAATCTAGCCTAGCAGGTGATACTTCAGCTGGTGAGCTTGCCCTGAGCGGTCGTGTCGTGCACGCACAATGCTGACAAGGCAGTCGGGGGATATCCTTGTGAGTACTGTCACAGACCGGCTCCTGCAGACTGACACTGGCCTAATCTAGCCTAGCAGGCGATACTTCAGCTGGTGAGCTTGCCCTGAGCGGTCGTGTCGTGCACGCACAATGATGACAAGGCAGTCGGGGGATATCCTTGTAAGTACTGTCACAGACCGGCTCCTGCAGACCTGCAGACTGACACTGCCCTGATCTAGCCCAGCAGGTGATACTTCAGCTGGTGAGCTTGCCCTGAGCGGTCACGATATGCACGCACAAAGTTTTTAAAACATTTGCTAAGGTAGGAAGAACCAGCTGTACATATGTATTTTTAGGGACTTTTTTTGTTGCGCGCCAACACTGTCAGTATTTAGCGCGGCTCCATGTAACATTCTCGGTTCACACAGCTGCAGTATGATGATAGGGCTGTGGATGAGGGAAATTCAGAACGTTTAGAACCTTGGTGTACTCTGCGCCAGTGCAAGCCATCCCCTCCTTAAGTCTGAGCTGCAGCATGCAGGAGCAGCAGGCACAAGCTGCTGAGGAGCGGCCAAACCCTGCAGAGAAAAAACTAAGTATATGCATCACTCCCTATCTGAAAGCTAGCTAGGACACTCCAAAGATAACCCTGTGAGTGACATATGTAATAAAATAAAAAAATGACATCTCCATACTATAATCCAGCCAATCCTTTCTTTGCAGACATTGTCTAGCATTTTTTTTCATTAAATTGCATAAAATCTTTTGATAGTTATGACATGTTCCTAAAACGGACAAGAAACCCCCAAACAGTTTGAAAGCATTAGAAAGTATGAATCACAAAAAATGAATTGCTCTCTATGAGCAGATATTGTTATTTTTTTTTTAGAATTTAACCCCTCCATTGGGCTACTAAGGTCTACCTGGGTAGGATATTTAGCCATACACATACATCCCACACTAGCACAATTTGATGCCGGTTATGTCTTTGCAGACATCTAGCTCCCACAAGGCAACCTTGGATATGGGGCTGACAGTGTGTTGTATGAGTGTGTGTTTTGTATTAGTGTGTGTGTGTTCTATTAGAGTATATGTCTTGTATTAGCCTGCGTGGTGTGTATTAGTGTGTGTGTGTGTGTGTGTGTGTGTGGTGTATGTGTGTGTTTTGTATCAGTGTGTGGTATGAGAGTATGTGTTTTGTATTAGTGTGTGGTGTGTGTGTGTGTGTGTGTGTGTGTGTGGTATGAGAATGTGTTGTATGAGAGTGGTGTGTGGTATGAGAGTTTTTTGTATGAGAGTATGTGTTTTGTATTAGTGTGTGGTGTGTGTGGTATGAGAGAGTGTTGTTTGAGAGTATGTGTTTTGTATTAGTGTGTGGTGTATGTGTGTGTGGTATGAGAGTATGTGTTTTGTATTAGTGTGTGTGGTGTGTGTGTTTTGTATGAGCATGTGGGTAGTGTGGGTCATGAAGGTCTTGGGGAAAAAGTTTGAAGAACCTTTTGATTAAACCTATTTTTTACTTTGTAATTTTCCTGGCCATATTGCTATAAATTACATTTTATTTACACTAAAAGGTATGACTCAGCAAAATCGCTCTATGGGTGGGCTGTTTTTTACCACAGTGGGTCAGTCATGTGTTCCGCATGGGATGGGCTTGTTTTGTCACTCTAAAATTCTGCACCAGAGCAACTTTCTAATTGGGTGAAAAAACAGAATTTATGCTTACCTGATAAATTACTTTCTCTTACGGTGTATCCAGTCCACGGATTCATCCTTACTTGTGGGATATTCTCATTCCCTACAGGAAGTGGCAAAGAGAGCACACAGCAGAGCTGTCCATATAGCTCCCCCTCAGGCTCCGCCCCCCCAGTCATTCGACCGACGGTTAGGAGAAAAAGGAGAAACCATAGGGTGCAGTGGTGACTGTAGTTTTACAAAGATAAATTTGAACCTGACTTAATTGCCAGGGCGGGCCGTGGACTGGATACACCGTAAGAGAAAGTAATTTATCAGGTAAGCATAAATTCTGTTTTCTCTTACTTGGTGTATCCAGTCCACGGATTCATCCTTACTTGTGGGATACCAATACCAAAGCTTTAGGACACGGATGAAGGGAGGGAAACAAGTCAGGTAACCTAAACGGAAGGCACCACTGCTTGCAAAACCTCTCTCCCAAAAATAGCCTCCGAAGAAGCAAAAGTATCGAATTTGTAAAATTTGGCAAAAGTATGCAGTGAAGACCAAGTCGCTGCCTTACAAATCTGTTCAACAGAAGCCTCATTCTTGAAGGCCCATGTGGAAGCCACAGCTCGGGTGGAATGAGCTGTAATTCGTTCAGGAGGCTGCTGTCCAGCAGTCTCATAAGCCAATCGGATGATGCTTTTCAGCCAGAAGGAAAGAGAGGTAGCAGTCGCTTTCTGACCTCTCCTCTTACCAGAATAGACAACAAACAAGGATGATGTTTGTCTGAAATCTTTAGTTGCTTTTAAATAGAATTTTAAAGAACGAACCACATCAAGATTGTGTAATAGTCGTTCCTTCTTAGAAACTGGATTAGGACACAGAGAAGGAACAATGATTTCCTGGTTAATATTCTTATTAGAAACAACTTTCGGAAGAAAACCAGGTTTGGTACGCAAAACAACCTTATCTGCATGGAACACCAGATAGGGTGAATTACACTGCAAAGCAGACAATTCTGAAACTCTCAGAGCAGAAGAGATAGCTACCAAAAACAAAACCTTCCAAGATAACTTAATATCTATGGAATGTAAAGGTTCAAACGGAACCCCTTGAAGAACTGAAAGAACTAAATTAAGACTCCATGGAGGAGCCACAGGTTTATAGACAGGCTTGATTCTAACTAAAGCCTGTTCAAATGCCTGAACGTCTGGTACTACTGCCAGCCGCTTGTGTAACAGGATAGACAGAGCAGATATCTGTCCCTTTAAGGAACTAGCTGACAATCCTTTCTCCAATCCTTCTTGGAGAAAAGACAATATCCTGGGAATCCTAACTTTACTCCACGAGTAACCCTTGGATTCACACCAACAAAGATATTTACGCCATATCTTATGGTAAATTTTCCTGGTGACAGGCTTTCTGGCCTGGATCAGAGTATCGATAACTGATTCAGAGAACCCACGCTTAGCTAGAATTAAGCGTTCAATCTCCAGGCAGTCAGTTGCAGAGAAACTAGATTTGGATGCTTGAATGGACCCTGTATTAGAAGATCCTGCCTCAATGGCAGCTTCCATGGTGGAACAGATGACATGTCCACTAGGTCTGCATACCAAGTCCTGCGTTGCCACGCAGGCGCTATCAAAATTACCAAAGCCTTCTCCTGTTTGATTCTGGCTACCAGCCGAGGGAGAAGGGGAAACGGTGGAAAGACATAAGCTAGACTGAAGGACCAAGGCGCTACTAGAGCATCTATTAATGCCGCCTTGGGGTCCCTGGACCTGGATCCGTAAAGGAGGAAGTTTGGTGTTCTGACGGGACGCCATCAGATCCAACTCTGGAATGCCCCATAGCTGGGTCAGCTGAGCAAAAACCTCCGGGTGGAGTTCCCACTCCCCCGGGTGAAAAGTCTGACTCAGAAAATCCGCCTCCCAGTTGTCTACTCCTGGGATGTGAATTGCTGAAAGATGGCAGGAGTGATCCTCCGCCCATTTGATGATCTTGGTTACTTCCTTCATCGCTAGGGAACTCTTTGTTCCTCCCTGATGATTGATGTACGCTACAGTCGTGATGTTGTCCGACTGAAATCTGATGAATTTGGCCTCCGCTAGTTGAGGCCATGCCTGGAGCGTGTTGAATATCGCTCTCAGTTCCAAAATGTTTATCGGGAGAAGAGATTCTTCCCGAGACCATAGGCCCTGAGCTTTCAGGGAGTCCCAGACCGCACCCCAGCCTAACAGACTGGCATCGGTCGTGACAATGATCCACTCCGGTCTGCGGAAGCACATTCCCTGAGACAGGTGATCCTGAGACAACCACCAGAGAAGAGAATCCCTGGTTTTCTGGTCCAGTTGTATTTGAGGAGACAAATCTGCATAATCCCCATTCCACTGTTTGAGCATGCACAGTTGCAGAGGTCTGAGATGAATTCGGGCAAAAGGGACCACATCCATTGCCGCGACCATTAATCCGATTACCTCCATGCACTGAGCTACAGAAGGCCGAGGAATGGAATGAAGAACTCGGCAAGTAGTTAAAAGCTTCAACTTCCTGACCTCCGTCAGAAATATCTTCATTTCTACCAAGTCTATTAGTGTTCCCAGGAAGGGAACCCTTGTGAGCGGGGACAGAAAACTTCCACCCATGAGACCTTAGAAAGGCCAGCACAATGTCCGTATGAGCCTTGGCTCTGTGAAAAGACGACACCTGTATTAAGATGTCGTCTAGGTAAGGTGCTACTGCAATGCCCCGCGGTCTTAGTACCGCTAGGAGGGACCCTAGCACCTTTGTAAAAATTCTTGGAGCAGTGGCCAACCCGAAAAGAAGGGCCACAAACTGGTAATGCTTGTCCAGAAAAGCGAACCTTAGGAACTGATGGTGATCTTTGTGGATGGGAATATGTAGATACGCATCCTTTAGATCCACGGTAGTCATATATTGACCTTCCTGGATCATCTGCAAAATTGTCCGAATGGTTTCCATTTTGAATGATGGAACTCTGAGGAATTTGTTTAGAATTTTCAGATCCAGGATTGGCCTGAAAGTTCCTTCTTTTTTGGGAACTACAAACAGGTTTGAGTAAAAACCCAGTCCTTGTTCTGTAATTGGAACTGGGTGAATCACTCCCATCTTTAGTAAGAACGCCTGTTTCTTTGTCTGGTCTGAAGACAAACGAGAAATGTGGAACCTTCCCCTTGGGGGAGAGTTCTTGAATTCTAGAAGATACCCCTGGGCAACAATTTCTAATGCCCAAGGATCTGGAACATCTCTTCCCAAGCCTGAGCAAAGAGAGAAAGTCTGCCCCCTACTAGATCCGGTCCCGCATCGGGGGCTACCCCTTCATGCTGTCTTGGTAGCAGCCGCAGGCTTCTTAGCCTGTTTACCCTTATTCCAGCCCTGCAAGGGTTTCCAGGTTGCTTTGGGCTGTGAAGCGTTACCCTCTTGCTTTGTGGCAGCAGAGGTTGAAGCAGGTCCGCTCCTGAAGTAGCGAAAGGAGCGAAAATTAGCCTTGTTTTTTAACTTAAACGGTCTATCCTGCGGAAGGGCATGGCCCTTTCCCCCAGTGATATCCGCGATAATTTCTTTCAACTCTGGACCGAAAAGGGTCTTTCCCTTGAAAGGAATGTTTAGTAACTTTGTTTTGGACGACACGTCAGCTGACCATGATTTGAGCCAAAGTGCTCTTCGCGCCATAATGGCAAAACCAGAATTTTTCGCCGCTAACTTAGCTAATTGGAAAGCGGCATCTGTGATAAAAGAATTACCAAGCTTTAGAGCATGAATTCTATCCATGACTTCGTCATATGAAGTCTCCCTCTGGAGCGACTCCTCCAGCGCCTCAAACCAAAAAGCCGCTGCAGTAGTTACAGGAATAATGCAGGCAATTGGTTGAAGAAGGAAACCTTGCTGAACAAACATTTTCTTCAGTAAACCTTCCAATTTTTTATCCATAGGATCTTTGAAAGCACAACTGTCTTCTATTGGAATGGTTGTGCGCTTGGCTAGTGTTGAAACAGCTCCCTCTACATTAGGGACCGTCTGCCACGTGTCCCGCCTGGGGTCATTTATGGGGAACACATTCTTAAAGATAGGGGGGGACAAAAGGTACACCTGGTCTCTCCCACTCCCTAGTCACAATATCCGCCACCCTCTTAGGGATCGGAAACGCATCAGTGTATACAGGGACTTCTAGAAACCTGTCCATTTTACACAATTTTTCTGGGACCACCATGGGGTCACAATCATCCAGCGTAGCTAAAACCTCCTTAAGCAGTACGCGGAGGTGTTCCAGCTTAAATTTAAACGCTAAGGAATCTGATTCTGCCCGCTGAGAAACTTTTCCTGTGTCATAAATTTCTCCCTCGGACAGCCCATCCCTCACTGCCACTTCAGAGTGTTGTGAGGGGACAACGGATAAATCATCCAAAGCTTCTGATTGCTCATCCTCTGTTCTTAAAACTGAGCTATCACGCTTTTTAGGAAAAACTGGCAGTTTGGATAGAAATGCCGCAAGGGAATTATCCATGACTGCTGCTAATTGTTGTAATGTAATAGGGCCCAATGCGCTAGAGGTACTAGGCAGCGCTTGCGCGGGCGTAACTGGTGTCGACACATGGGGAGAGGAAGGAGGACTATCCTCGTTACCTTCCGTCAAAGAATCATCTTGGGCTACATTTTTTAAGTGTCACTGCATGGTCTTTAAAATGTTTAGATACCTTAGCACACTTTAAACACAAACGTAAAGGGGGTACCGCCATGGCTATTAAACACATAGAACAGGGTCTATCTGTAGGCTCAGACATGTAAAACAGACTTAGACAGCACTCAAATACAGTAAAATACAATTTTTGAAAAAACGGTACTGTGACTTTAAATAATAAAAAGCGCACACTTTTTTACTAAAACTCAAAAAAACATCCAATCTTTATGAAATTTTCACCATATGATCCTAATGCTTTGAAATGATTGCACAGTAAATTTCAAGACAATTAACCCCTTATTGCCCAAATTAAAGCAGGCCACCGGTTTAACAAACTACAGCACCCTGCCACAGCCTCTGCTGTGGCCCTACCTTCCTTGGGGATTAGTTTTAGACGAAAATAAGCCTCTCTGGAGTCCTCCAGCAATCTCTGGACTCTACACGTGAAGCTGCATGAAGCTGTCTTGCAAATGAACTGCGCAACTGAGGCACGAAATTTAGGCCCCCTCCCTCTTCACTCCGGAGTTGTGGGGCCTTCCCAAGCCAAAATAGGTATCTAAAGATATGCCAGGCGGAATAAAACCCCAAAAAAGTGTTCCAAATGTAATAAACACTTGTACAAATATCAGATTATTGTAATAAAATAATTGATTTCCCCTTAACAGTGTCCACCAGCGTTTTAAGCCCTTTTAACTAAGCCATCCTTCTATACTAAGTCTCAGAATATGGCTTACCTTCCCCACATGGGGATTCTTGTCAGTCTTCTAGCATTACCAGGTCTTGACTAGAAAAAAAGTGACTGAGCATACCTTATAGCAGTTAAGCCTGCAAACTGTTCCCCCCAACTGAAGTTCTCCGGTACTCAACAGTCCTGTGTGGGAACAGCAATGGATTTTAGTTACAACATGCTAAAATCGTTTTCCTCTCAGCAGAAATCTTCATCACTTTCTGCCACAGAGTAAATAGTACAAACCGGCACTATTTTAAAATAACAAACTCTTGATTGAAGAAATAAAAACAACAAATCTAACACCACATTCTCCCGTGGAGATGCTACTTGTTAGAGCGGCAAAGAGAATGACTGGAAGGGGCGAAGCCTGAGGGGGAGCTATATGGACAGCTCTGTTGTGTGCTCTCTTTGCCACTTCCTGTAGGGAATGAGAATATCCCACAAGTAAGGATGAATCCGTGGACTGGATACACCAAGTAAGAGAAATAGTCTGCTCTACTCCTTACATACAGTTCTAAAATTGCCAAGGCTAAAAGAACAGTTACTGCTGCCTTAGGTTACTTCCTCAGAATGTATGTATGCATGTGTGCGTGTTTGTATAAATATGTGTGTAATATATGTGTTTATAAATGTATATGTGGTTGTGTGTGTGTAAATGTGTATGAGTATGTGTAAATATGCATTTGTGTGGGTGTAAATGTGTGTGTGTAAATAATGTTTTTTTTTTTTTACGAATCAGGACAAGTAGATTGTCATGAGGGACAAGTAGATTGGGCTCCCACTTTAGTCCCTTGGACAAGTAGTTTATTTTTAAATTTCCACACCCCTGAAAGTAGATAGCCAAACCAGTACTGAAATGAATATCAGTAGAGGTAATGGTATATAAGAGTATATCGTCGATCTGAAAAGGGAGGTAGGAGATGAATCTCTACGACCGATAACAGAGAACCTATGAAATAGATCCCTGTTAGGATGACCATTGCATTCAATAGGTAAAACTCCTTTCACATCCCTCTGTCATTCACTGCACTCTGAGAGGAACCGGGCTTCAGCATGCTGAGAAGCGCATATCAACGTAGAAATCTAGCACAAACTTAATTCACCACCTCCATAGGAGGCAAAGTTTGTAAAACTGAATTGTGGGTGTGGAGGGGTGGGGGTGTATTTATAGGCATTTTGAGGTTTGAGAAACTTTGCCCCTCCTGGTAGGAATGTATATCCCATACGTCACTAGCTCATGGACTCTTGCCAATTACATGAAAGAAATGTGTGCAAACCGGTTGCATAAATATGCGCCGGTTTGAAAGCACACGAGAAATTTTGGCCGCAAAAATAACAAGCAAGGTGAATAGTAAGAATCTGTCCCTAGGCCATACATACACATAGACATAGTTAAACTCTTAAACAATAGTTAGTGCCCAACCCATAGCTATGAGTGACTATATGAAAAATACAAAATATACTTACCTGTAGACACTCGTCCACTAATAGACAGCCAAATCAGTACTGAAACATATCAGCAGAGGTAATAGGAGTATAATGTTGATCTGTAAAGGGAGGCAGAAGATGAATCCCTACAACCGAATTTACAGAGAAACCATGAAAGATTTCCCATGAGGCAAAAAAAGTGTCATGAGGCAATACTCCCTTCACATCCCTATGACAAGCAACGTACCTCTGAGGGGTACAGGACTTCAATATACTCTGAAGTGCTTTTCACTGAAGAAATCAACATGCTTCAAACACCTCTAACGGAGGCAAAGTTTAAATCAGATGTATGAGTGAGGTGAAGGGGTTTTAATAGGCTTTTGAAGTTTGGGAAACTTTGTCTCCTCCTGGTAGGAATGTATATCCCATACATAATAACTCATGGACTCTCACCACCTATATGAAAGAAAGGGTACATTGAGCTGCTAAGAAGTCATAAGGATGCTAGATAATAATTGTGCCTTATTCCCACTAATTCCTATGTTAAACATAGGTAAAGCTGTGACCCCCCGCAAAGTAGTACCTGTAAAGAGAGTACTATTGGATAGCTCCTGGGCTGTGTAGTGCCTGAGTCACTTACCTGGACTGAAGCTCCCCTCCCCTGTGTCATACCAGCATGCTGAGGCCTTTCTCCATCACAGATTGCTGAACCAGATGAGAGCCCATCCAGTGCACACTTAAATATACTGCAGAGGATACTGAGATATACTTGTAACCCCTCAGATGGAGGCTAAATGATGGGGTCCCTGCGATGCCTGAGGACAGTTAAAGCGGTTAGATCACCGACTAGGGTAATGAAAAGCACACAACAGAGGTAATCCTTACCCATGTTTCTCTCTGTCTTCTTAAAATATTTTTGGAGTGAAGTTGCCTAGGGGTCTTAGGGTCCCAAGCCATGTTTGAGCCCACAAATCATATGAAAAAATAAACTCTTGATAGTAGAGCACCTCTGAAATCTTCAACCTCTCTTCTCGGAGGCCAAGAAGAAAATGGAGGGAAAGGAAGTGACTAAAGCTCTGTGAGGGATCTTGACCGCCTCCTGATAGGCTGAAATATATCCCACATGTTATGAAGCTATGGACTTATCAGCTAAAAAGGAAATTATGTTATACTAAGAACAAAAAAAAATATAAAAAAATATAAACAATCTAACTTTATCTCAGAAAATATAGGAAAATGCTTTATTTCTTACTGGTCTAATTTCAGCAATAGATAGTATACTGAATTCTAAAATAAAACCATCCACAACCAAGTAGAGCAAATAACCTAAGCATTAACTACACTTCCTGTTGGTTTCACTTTAATTGAAACAGTTTTCACTTAAACTTGTTTAAGAAAATGTTCTGCTTAAAAAAAAAAAAAAGAAAAAAAAAAAAAAAAAAGGAAAAAAGAAATAAAAAAAGTTAAATTTCTGTTGTAATGTTTTAAAGTACAATGCACCTTTGGAGTATCCCCTCTATTAATCCAAATATAACAAAAACTGATAAACTTGAATCTGTGCAAAGGAGGGCTACCAAAATTGTATATTGTCTAAAAAATAAAACATACCAGGAGAGAAGGGAGAGAGGTGATATGATAGCAACTTATGTATATTAAAGGGCTTAGTAAAACTTGGTGAGTATTTTAAATAAAAAAATAAAAAATTATGCTTACCTGATAAATTTCTTTCTTTCCTGGCATGGAGAGTCCACGAATCTAGTGGGAATTCAACTCCTGGCCAGCAGGAAGCGGCAAAGAACACCACAGCAGAGCTGTTAAGTGTCACTCCCATTACCCATAATCCCCATTCATTTGGCCGAAGGAAAATGGAAAAAGATGATGACACAAGGGTATAGAGGTGCCTGAAGTTTATACAAAAAACCCGTCCTAACTCAAAGTGCAGGTCGTGGACTCTCCATGCCAGGAAATAAATTTATCAGGTAAGCATACATTTTGTTTTCTTTCCAATGGCATGGAGAGTCTAAAAATACATTCCAATTACTAGTGGGAACCAATACCCAAGCTTGAGGACACAAAATGGAAGGGAGAACAAGAAAGGCGGACCTAAACAGAAGGCACCAACGGAGGGAACAAATATGCTAGATCGAAGTCCCAAGGAACCGCTAGAGCATCGATCAGAACTGCTTGAGAATCTCTTGATCTTGACTCATACCTTGGAAGCTTAGCGCTTAGGCGAGACGCTATCAGATCCAACTCCGGAAACACCCACCTGAGGGTTATCCTTGTGAATACTTCCGGATGGAGAGCCCACTCCCCTGGATGAAAGGTCTGCCTGATCAGACAATCCGCTTCCCAGTTTTCCACTCCTGGGATGTGGAGTCAACTCCTTCATAGCTAAGGAACTCCGAGTTCCTCCCTGGTGGTTGATATACATCACTGAGTTGAAGTTGTCTGTCTGAAATCTGATAAATCTGACCGAACCTAGTTGAGGCCAAGCTGTTAGAGCATTGAAGATTGCTCTCAGTTCCAAGATGTTTATTGGGAGAGAAGACTCCACTCGGGTCCAAAGACCCTGAGTCTTTAAAGAACCCCAAACTGCTCCCCAGCTCGACAGGCTGGAATCCATGGTCACAATCTCTCAAGATGGTCTCAGGAAACAGGTTGCCTTAGACAGATGATCTTGAGAAATCCACCAAGATAGAGAATCTCTCGTTATTGAGTCTAGGACTATCCTCAGAGAGATCTGAGTGGTCTCGGTTCCATTGTCTGAGCATGCATAACTGTAGAGGTCTCAGATGGAAACGAGCAAAAGGAATAATTTCCATAGAAGCCACCATTAGACCAATTCCTTCCAAACACTGAGCCAGTGATGGACGAACAGAGGACTGAAGTGAAGAATTTTGGATTTTCTGACCTCCGTCAGAAAAATCTTCAGACAGAAAATCTATGTTCATTCCCAAAAAGCATACGCTGGTGTTTGACACCAGGGAACTCTTTTCCAGAATTACTTTCCACCCATGAGTACGAAGAATAGACAACAGAAAGTCTGAGTGAGATTTTGCTAAATGAAAAGATGGCGCCTGAACCAATATTTCGTCCAGGTATGGTGCCACCACTATACCCTGAGATCTGACCACCGCCAAAAAGGCCCCTAGGAACTTTTTTAAAGATCCAAGGAGCCGTGGCAAGGCCGAAAGGAAGGGCAACAAATTGTAAGTGTTTGTTTAGAAAGGATAACCGTAGGAATTGGTGATGTTCTCATGTAGATATGTATCCTTCAAGTCGATGGTAGTCACAAACTGACCCTCCTGAACTAAAGGAAGAACAGAACGGATAGTCTCCATTTTGAAAGACGGAACCTTGAGAAACTTGTTCAGACAGCTGAAGTCTAAAGAGAGTCTAAAAGTTCCCACCTTCTTGGGAACCACAAATAGATTGGAATAGAATCCTACACCCCGTTCCACAAAAATTAACTGAGAAACTCAGAGAGAAGCAAGATCCTTTACACAATTTAAGAACTCCACTCACTTTATCTGGATTGCAGATAATCATAACAGGAGAAGTCTTCCTTTGGAAGGACAAGATTTGATCCTATCCTGTATTCCTAGAAAACTACTTCCACTGCCCAAGGATCTGGGACATCGCTAATCCAAGCCTCATGAAAGAAGGAAGCATGCCCCCCATCTGATCCATGACTGGATCGGAGGCAGACCCTTCATGCTGATTTGCTCTCAGAGGAAGGCTTCTTGGATCACATACCCTTTATTCCAAGGCTGATTAGACCTCTATGAGGGCTTGGAAGAAGAGGATGATCGTAGTTCCTGAAGTGCAAAAGCAATAAAAAAATTTAAAAAAAAAAATCATCTTAGAGCCCTTAGATCCTAGGATGAACTAGACCCTAAAAGGAAATCCAGCCCCAGCAGTTGGAATCTAACCAACAACCCTATAGATGCAAGACAAGCCACCCTTAAGGAAAAAATGAATACATAAATAAAGTCCATTCACCACATAGGTTAACATTAAACCTATAAGGAGACAAGGGAAAATGAATGTCACAAGCATTAGAAAAATATCTCAATAGAAGAAATAATCTAAAATTGTATTCCTAAATTATAGAAATCTAAATTATAGAAATAAATATAATAGTGAAACAAGAATTGGCAAATATCACCGCAATATGAGAAACATTAAAGAAGCCCTTAAATTTAAATAGGGCAACAAACATATCGCAGACACAATTCATCTCGGTATGAGAAAGAATATTATACAGAGTTCAAAAAAACAAGGAAAAAACAGAAAACTATCTCCATTTTTCATAGATTGTAAAATGTAAATCCTGTAGGCTACAGAACTTCTGTCTGCTTTAGCACGCACATACAGAATTATTGATGTTGTCAGAGAACGCTCTCATACCCCCATGTGGTCTGGAACTCAAATATCTCCCGTTGTATCTCAGTGACTATCTACTGAGCCACCAGAGAGATTTCATAAAATTATGAAAACATATAAACAAAATAGGTATGCATAAGAGTCTTAAGGTTACTCCGATAATAAAGCATATTGTGATACCAAATGATGTCACAACAGTGCAGAAAGTTGCTTACTAAGAAAGAGAATGAATAGCCCGCATAAATATAAAGGATAAGCTATAAATTGACCCTTTTAGAGACCCATAAAAATTATGTATACTACATAAAATAATTACATGAATTCCTCAATATAGAAATGAGCATGTATTCATAGTGAACTGCCACCAGATGGCAGCCAATACTAAGGGAACACAGTCAAGAGAAGGAAGAAAAAAAAAACATCTTGAAAGGAAGAGTGCAGAGTCCTAAAGGATTATTGAAAAATATTACAAAGGGCCATGCATAAGATAAAAATAGTACTGCCAGTTAGTAGGGACAACTGATACAACTTGTGCCCTTCTAGCAAAAAACACATCTACACCTCTGATTTAACCTGAGCTGAATCTTATGCAAAGTGTCAGATATCTGCAGCCTGCAGATCCCTACTCCTCTAAAGTAAACGGAGGATCCGCATGAGAAAGCAAAAGTAAGGCAGGGAAAGTCTCTTGTTTAGAGATGTCAGCACTGCACTCCCATACAATCTCTATGTATGAGATCCTACTTACTATCAGCTGCAAATTGCATCTATGCAAAATAAACATAGCGGCGCTCTAGTGACCGCCCACAATGGCAGACCTTCCACAAAGCATACAGGCAAGATTCAGGGCACGCCAAACGATTGCTCATAAAGCAACAACCTGACACAATACCCCCGAGCACGCAAAGCGGTCTCACTACCGCGATCACAATTAGCAGAGGGATGACAGGCATAACAGCCTGGGACTTTCAAAGTCCTAACAGTTTCAGCTGCGCAATACATTAAGCTCGCGAAAATATTTTATGACTACAGCAGACCGATCATTCATAGACATACTGAGGGAACCAACACAGAAAAAAAGTCACAGAATTCATAAATAAAGTGCCCATACCAATAAATAAGCACCACAATGTCCGTAAAAATGGATCTTCTAGGAAATATAAAGTGTGAGTGATAGTATCTCCCTGATACCCGGTTCTCACACACAAAGCCAGGCTCCTATTAGTAAACTAGCCCGGTAATGGAGGCGGCAACTTCCCTGTCCCTGGCAAGAAACCAGCCGCAATATGTCTAACAGACCTATATAAAAAACAAAATGTATGCTTACCTGATAAATTTCTTTCTTGACACGATGAGTCCATGGATCATCTAATTACTAATGGGATATATCACTCCTGCCCAGCAGGAGGCAGCAAAGAGCTCCACAGCAAAGCTGTGAAATATCACCTTCCATCCCTCCCACCCCAGTCATTCGACCGAAGTAAAGGAGAGAAAGGAAGTAACAAGGTGCAGAGGTGTCTGAAGTTTATAACATACTCATACCCTGTCTAAAAAACAGGGCGGGCCGTGGACTCACTGTGTCAAGATAAGCATAAATTTTGTTTTCTATTGACACGATGAGTCCACGGATCATCTAATTACTAATGGGATTCAATACCCAAGCTAGAGTACACAGATAAGGGAGGGACAAGACAGGGAACCTAAACGGAAGGCACCACTGCATGAAGAACCTATCTCCCAAAAGCGGCCTCAGCCGAGGCAAAAGTATCAAATTTATAGAATTTTGAAAAAGTGTGAAGAGAGGATCAAGTTGCAGCCTTGCAAATCTGTTCCACAGAAGCAACAGCTCTCATGGAATGAGCGTAACTCTCTCTGGAGGTTGCTGTCTAGCAGATTCATAGGCAAAACGTATGATACTCAACACAAAACTTTCCAAGATAACAACTTAAAGGGACATTATACACTAATTTTTTCTTTGCATAAATGTTTTGTAGATGATCTATTTATATAGCCCATAAAGTTGTTTTTTTTTTAAATAAATGTATAGTTTTGCTTATTTTTAAATAACATTGCTCTGATTTTCAGACTCCTAACCAAGCCCCAAAGTTTTATGTGAATACCGTCAGCTACCTTCTCCAGCTTGCTCCTGTTTGTGTAAAGGGTCTTTTCATATGCAAAAGAAGGGGGAGGGAGGGGAGTGTCTTATTTGCCACTTGCAGTGGGCTTTACAGCTACATTTTCAACAGAGCCAAACTGACATCTTCTAAGTAAGTTTTTAAACCGTTTTATACTGGATTTTTATATCAGTATCTGTGCATCTTATTCTTCATAGTAGTGTCTATTACATGCAGTTATATGAAAATGAGTGTATACTGTCCCATTAATATCTAAGGAATGCATAGGCTCAAACGGAGCCCCGTGAAAAACTTTAAGAACTAAATTAAGACTCCAGGGAGGAGTAACTGGTTTGAACACAGGCCTGATCCTGACCAAGGCCTGACAAAACGATTGCACGTCTGGTACGTCCGCCAGACTTTAATGTAACAAAATAGACCAGGCAGATATTTGACCCTTTAGGGAACTTGCCGATAAGCCCATAAAAAAGTAAACTAGCCCGGTAATGGAGGCGACAGCTTCCCTGTCCCTGGCAAGAAACCAGCCACAATATGTCTAACAGACCTATATGCCATGAGATCCAATTCCAGCTGACCCCATTTGAGAATCAGGCTGAAAAACAATTCCGGATGGAGTTCCCACTCCCCCGGGTGAAAGGAGTGTCTGCTCAGAAAGTCTGCATCCTAGTTGTCCACCCCTGGGATGTGGATTGCCGACAGACAATTGTGTGTCTCCGCCCACTGAATTATCTTGGCTACCTCTGTCATGGCTAAGGAACTCCGCGTTCCTCGCTGATGGTTGATGTAAGCCACTGAAGTTATGTTGTCCGACTGGAACCTGATGATCCGGGCCGAGGCTAACTGGGGCCAGGCCAGAAGAGCATTGAAGATTGCTCTCAGCTCCAGAATGTTTATGGGCAGAACAGACTGAGTCCAAGTTCCCTGCGCCTTTAGAGAGCCCCAGACTGCTCCCCATCCTAGAAGGATGGTGTCTGTCACAATCACCCAAGAGGGTCTGCGAAAGCAGGTTCCCTGGGAGAGATCATCCTGAGACAACCACCAAAGAAGAGAATTCCTTGTCTCCTGATCCATCTGTATTTGTGGAGACAAATCTGCATAATCTCCGTTCCATTGACTGGGCATGTTTAAAGGGACAGTCTAGGCCAAAATAAACTTTCATGATTCAGATAGAGGCATGTAATCGGTCTGGTACTGGAAAAACCTCTACCGAGGAAGGTACATCAAAATATTTATTTAGCTTACTGGATTTCTTAGGATTAACTATGACCATAGTGTCACTGTCATCCAATGTAGCTAAAACCTCCTTGAGTAACAGACTGAGGTGTTCTAGCTTAAACCTGAAAGATACAACTTCTGTATCAGCAAGAGGAATTACACGGTCAGCATCTGAAATTTCACCTTCAGATGCTACCGAAGTATCCTCCTCCTCAGGCTTCTGGGAGGGGACATTCGAAATAGCAACAACTGCGTCAGAAACCTCGCTTACTGAATGTTTGTTTTTCCTCTTACGCTTTCCCTGCAACATGGGAAAGGAAAAAACGCATCTGAAACTGCAGAAGACATGAGAGAAGCGATGTCTTGCAAAGTAACTCCAGGAGGAGCTAGAGAGGAAGCGCACAGCACTGCATGTGTGGGCGGTAAAAATTTGGGAAGCTTGAGGAGAAAGCTGCTGCAATATATTGAACATTGTCATTAGACTCCTGAACAGCATGCGCCTTGGAAAATGTTGGCTCAGAAAAAAGTCTATCCCTATAATTTAAAGTCCTCAATACATGAGGAACAGAAAGGGATTGGTGGTTCCATATTGGCATCAAAACACAAAGAACAAGTGACATTTTGCAACGCCCCTTGGTCCATTCTGGCTCACAATGGGTCAAATTATCAAATAAAAACCTTAACTTTTTATTAAAAAATTAAAATTGAAAAAACTTTACTGTCTCTTTAAATTTAAAATCGTAACTTTTTTACTGGAGACTGCAGAATGAATAAATCAGCTAAATAACAGCAATAGAGCACCTCTACACACCTCAGCTGCTTTGCTGAGGTGCCTACCTGACCCGCTACACCGTAGCTTTATCCTTTCCCACAAGAAAACAATCCGGAACTCAGCAGGAGAGGAATGGAGCCGTTCTCCGGTCCTAGAAACACATGCTTGTCAGAGAATCATGCGTTTCTAGACAGACCTTGTAGAATCTCTTCCTCCGTAAATGTGTCTCACTCTGAGGCGCAATAAAAGTGGCGAGCAACCCAGATTACCGCATTACATTGATCCGTCCATCTTGGTCGGCATTTTTCTAAGTTAAACCGCCAAGAGAAGTTAGCCACCAGAGCCATAATTTTACTAAGCTTTCTCTTTCAGCCCCAGTGCCTGCATAATAAAGGCTGTCTAAAAGTCCTCTCCAGTATAGGAGATTTTACGTGTCCCACAATAATAAAGTGCCCTCACTCTGAGCCCTTTATAATGGTCTTTCAAATAAAGTGCCCACTTCTTTCTGAGTGTTTCCTTGTCCCAGAATAAATAAAGTCAGCACTTACCTCACACATCTGCCGGACAGCAAGGCAGATCACCAGGATTGAGAGGTCCTCTCCCTCACATTGACCTGTGGAAAGAAATAAAGACTGAGTAATTTTACTCAGGCTTTAGAAGTTAGGGCAGTATCAGTATATGGGAGTAGCAGTCAGAATTATGTCCCACCAGTTCCCATTGCTCTAAAGCCACCACTGCCCTACTGAAGAGACTGACGTGGACTACGGTTACACCCTAGGACAAAGCAGCACAATCTTGCACTATTTAAAAAAAAAAAAAAATCTTGCTTGAAGAATCATTTTCTAACACCTAACTTTACCACTTCCTTGCTCTAACATAGGCAAAGAGGATGACTGGGGTGGGAGGGAAGGGAGGTGATATTTAACAACTTTGCTGTGGTGCTCTGTACCGCCTCCTGCTGGGCAGGAGTGATATATCCCATTAGTAATTAGATGATCCGTGGACTCATCGTGTCATTAGAAAGAAAGTAGACCCTTTCTATGAAATATAAATGAAAGGACTTACCCTCCAGGGTCTTCAGCTGTGGAACAGTCACAGCACATCCAGGTTTGTCAGCCCCATCTGACCACTGACAGGGACTTGGAGAGAAAGAAAAACGGAGTAACCAACCCTGGTTTTCTATATAGGGGTAGCATAAATATTGGAAGGTAAGCAAGGACTATGTCGCCATCTTCCAACTTCTAAAAGCCACCATTACGCTTACTAAAGAGGATTACATGACACAGCATAGCCCCAATACTTGCATGCAGGGAAAAGTACCCATAAAAGGATTAAATATCTTCAGACACCATCTTCACACATCCTCCAGATGAACAAGGCAAAGAATGACTGGGGATAATGGGTAATGGGAGTGACACTTAACAGCTCTGCTGGGGTGTTCTTTGCAGCCTCCTGCTGGCCAGGAGTTGAATTCCCACTAGTAATTGGAATTTACCATTATGTATGTATAGACTAGAGTTTATCTTTTGTCTATTTAGTTTTTAGGCTCACTGTAAATAACATGTAAATATCACTACAAGTCCTCACTTTAAATGCCATGTTTATATTAGTCAAGCAAGATGCTACTTAAAGGGACAGTATACACTCATTTTCATATAACTGCATTTAATAGACACTACTATAAAGAATTAGATGCACAGATACTGATATAAAAATCCAGTATAAAACTGTTTAAAAACTTACTTAGAAGCTCTCAGTTTAGCTCTATTGAAAAGGTAGCTGGAAAGCCCACTGCAAGTGGGAAATAAGACACTCCCCCCTCCCCCTTCTTTTGCATATGAAAAGACCCTTTACACAAACAGGAGCAAGCTGGAGAAGGTAGCTGACGGTATTCACATAAAACTTTGGAGCTTGGTTAGGAGTCTGAAAATCAGAGCAATGTTATTTAAAAATATGCAAAACTATACATTTAAAGAAAAAAAAAAAACTTTATGGGCTATATAAATAGATCATCTACAAAACATTTATGCATAGAAAAAATGAGTGTATAATGTCCCTTTAAGGGCTGTGAGCAAGTGAATGCGGTATCCGACGAAGCTCTAGGACAACCCACAAGGGGAGGGGCGAAACGCGTCATTAGTCCGCAGTGGAAGTCTCACCAGTGTGTGTGTAATTTGGTTTCATGTGTACGGTGCTCTCAATTTCCTGTTTGAAGTTGTTTGGCGGCCTGGATCTGCCTAAACGCAAGGTTGGAGGTGAGCCTAAATATGGCTCAGGGATTGCCGTTGTCTTCAGAACCCAATGATTATAGTGCGGTCAGCATTATCAGACACCTTTAGGATCAGGAGCTGGCGCTGGAAGCAAAGTCTGGCATTTGAGGCTTAAAGGGACATAATACTCATATGCTAAATCACTTGAAACTGATGCAGTATAACTGTAAAAAGCTGAAAATATCACCTGAGCATCTCTATGTAAAAAAGGAAGATATTTTACCTCACAATTTCCTGAGCTCAGCAGAGTAAGTTCTGTGAATAAAGTTATACTCAGCTGCAGGTAAAAAAAAATAAAAAAAAAAATGAAGAAACGAACAGCAGCCAATCAGCATCAACAGTGCTGTGGTCATGAACTCTTTAACTGTGATCTCATGAGATTTGACTTTCATTGTAAACTTCCTTAAGTTGAATAGGGAAATAAGATGAGAGTGCACGTAAGCTCGCTCCATCCGCAGTCCCGGAACAGACATACTGATTTGCTGCTTAGAAGTCCTTTTTTTTTTTTTTTATAATTTTTTTTATTGAAGTTCAGTTAAAGGCTTACATACATGTCATGTCATCAATAATAGAACCAATAGAATAAGTAGTAACAAACATATAAGGGATAGGAAAGTAGAGTAAACAATACATACTAATGACATATTATGAAAATATATATAATACTTGCCTATCATAATCGTATACCCCCTAGTTGATAATTGAGGTCACTCTTGGGCCTCCTGCTAATAAAGAGAGTGCAAAGCTACAGGAGGCACCCTCTAATTTGAAGAGACCACTCATGGATCTCACATGTTGAACTTCTATAGTTTTTTTTTTATTTCTTATTTCTATCTGATAACTGTGAAAAAGAGACAATAAGTAAGGTGCAACTACTTATTATATATAAAAAAAACAGTAAATGGTAGGGATATGTTTATCGTTAACATGGGATATAACCGCGGATCTGGAGATCCCTGCTAGTAGGTGAGTAGGAAGTGAGGATTAACTTACACACATATGGAGCTCAAAGACTAGACAGCATGCTACTCACAAGCTAATTATGGGTCCCTGCCCTCCCCACCACAACTAATAATAGGTAACAGTTTAAGTCCTATAAGCGGAAGACACATCTGCATGACTAGGGATCCCTACTACTGTACAAATAAGAGGTAGGATTAAATTAATAATGTAGAGATCAATGAGGCTAAGTTGCATTAAGTAACTGTTGAGGAGTTATTTACACATCACTGTACTATAGTAACTCGTAAGATAGGGTATACACTGCTCCTAAGACACACATTAGCTACCCAGGTTAGGTAGTGCTGGATAACCCTTTGGTAAAACTGAAAAAACAGGCATTGAAATATGTTTCCAACAATATGAAGCAGCCTGAACCCCCTTTCTATCGGTTAAGGTTATAGGTGTACAAGGTAAGGAGGCTTGTGGTTACTACATAAGTATAATTAATGTTCAAACCTGTTAAAGGTAGCAATTATTTGAAAACCAATAGTGCTCATAATAACAATATAACTGCAGGACCAGCCTGCGTGAAAAAAAAATAATTTATGCTTACCTGATAAATTTATTTCTCTTGTGATGTATCGAGTCCACGGATTCATCCTTACTTGTGGGATATTCTCCTTCCCTACAGGAAGTGGCAGAGAGAGCACCCACAGCAGAGCTGTCTATATAGCTCCCCCCTTAGCTCCACCCCCCAGTCATTCGACCGAAGGCTAGGAAGAAAAAGGAGAAACCATAGGGTGCAGTGGTGACTGAAAGTTTAAAAATAAAAATATATATGCCTGTCAAATAAACAGGGCGGGCCGTGGACTCGATACATCACAAGAGAAATAAATTTATCAGGTAAGCATAAATTATGTTTTCTCTTGTAAGATGTATTGAGTCCACGGATTCATCCTTACTTGTGGGATACCAATACCAAAGCTTTAGGACACGGATGAAGGGAGGGACAAGACAGGGACCTTAAATGGAAGGCACCACTGCTTGTAGAACCTTTCTCCCAAAAATAGCCTCCGAAGAAGCAAAAGTATCAAATTTGTAAAATTTGGAAAAAGTATGAAGCGAAGACCAAGTCGCTGCCTTACAAATCTGTTCAACAGAAGCCTCATTTTTAAAAGCCCATGTGGAAGCCACAGCTCTAGTAGAATGAGCAGTAATTCTTTCAGGAGGCTGCTGTCCAGCAGTCTCATGGGTCAAACGGATGATGCTTTTCAGCCAAAAGGAAAGAGGTAGCCGCAGCCTTTTGTCCTCTCCGCTTACCAGAATAAACAACAAACAATGAAGATGTTTGACGGAAATCTTTGGTTGCTTGTAAGTAGAACTTTAAAGCACGAACCACATCAAGATTGTGTAATAGACATTCCTTCTTTGATGAAGGATTAGGACACAGAGAAGGAACAACAATCTCTTGATTGATATTCTTATTAGAAACAACCTTAGGAAGAAAACCAGGTTTGGTACGAAAAACCACCTTATCTGCATGGAAAATAAGATAAGGGGAATCACACTGTAAAGCAGATAGCTCAGAAACTCTTCGAGCCGAAGAGATAGCAACTAAGAACAAAACTTTCCAAGATAGAAGCTTAATATCTATGGAATGCATAGGTTAAAACGGAACCCCTTGAAGAACTCTAAGGACTAAGTTTAGGCTCCAAAGGGAGCAGCAAGCTTAAATACAGGCTTAATTCTGACCAAAGCCTGACTAAAAGTTTGAACGTCTGGGACATCTGCCAGACGTTTGTGTAGTAGAATAGACAAAGCAGATATTTGTCCTTTTAGAGAACTAGCTGATAATCCCTTCTCAAAATCCTCTTGGAAAAAAGACAATATTCTAGGAATCCTAATCTTACTCCACGAGTAACCTTTGGATTCACACCAATAAAGATATTTGCGCCAAATCTTATGATAGATCCTCCTGGTGACAGGCATTCTAGCCTGAATCACGGTATCAATGACCGACTCAGAGAACCCACGCTTTGATAGAACTAGGCATTCAATCTCCAAGCAGTCAGACGCAGAGAAACTAGATTTGGATGTTAGAACGGACCTTGGATTAGAAGGTCCCGCCTCATTGGCAGGGTCCACGGTGGAACCGAGGACATGCCCACTAGGTCTGCATACCAAGTCCTGCGTGGCCACGCAGGTGCAATCAGAATCACCAAAGCTCTCTCCTGCTTGATTCTGGCAACCAGACGTGGAAGGAGAGGAAGCGGTGGAAATACGTAGGCCAGATTGAAGGACCAAGGTACTGCCAGAGCATCTATCAGTACCGCCTTGGGGTCCCGGGACCTGGACCCGTAACGAGGAAGTTTGGCATTCTGACGCGACGCCATCAGATCTAATTCTGGTGTGCCCCATAGCTGAATCAGCTGACCAAATACCTCCGGATGGAGTTCCCACTCCCCCGGATGAAAAGTCTGACGACTTAGAAAATCTGCCTCCCAGTTCTCTACTCCTGGAATCTGGATTGCTGAGAGATGGCAAGAGTGATCCTCTGCCCATCGGATTATTTTGGTTACTTCCATCATCGCTAGAGAACTCCTTGTTCCTCCCTGATGATTGATATAAGCTACAGTCGTGATGTTGTCCGACTGAAACCTGATGAATTTGGCTGCAGCAAGCTGAGGCCATGCCTGAAGCGCCTTGAATATCGCTCTCAGTTCTAGGATGTTTATCGTTAGAAGAGATTCCTCCCGAGACCATAAGCCCTGTGCATTCAGGGATTTCCAGACTGCACCCCAGCCTAGCAGGCTGGCATTTGTCATTACAATGAGCCACTCTGGCCTGTGGAAGTACATTCCCTGAGATAGGTGGTCCTGAGACAACCACCAGAGAAGAGAATCTCTGGTCTCCTGGTCCAGATGCAGTTGAGGAGATAAATCTGCATAATCCCCATTCCACTGTTTGAGCATGCATAGTTGCAGTGGTCTGAGGTGTAAGCGGGCAAAAGGAACGATGTCCATTGCAGCTACCATGAGTCCGATTACCTCCATACACTGAGCCACAGATGGCCGAGGAATGGAATGAAGAGTTCGGCAAGTGGTTAAGAGTTTTGATTTTCTGACTTCCGTAAGAAATATTTTCAGTTCTACCGAATCTATCAGAGTCCCCAGAAAGGAAACTCTTGTGAGAGGGAAGAGAGAACTCTTTTACATGTTCACCTTCCACCCGTGAGATCTCAGAAAAGCCAACACAATGTCCGTATGAGACTTGGCTAGCTGAAAAGTCGAACCCTGAATTAAGATGTCGTCTAGATAAGGCGCCACTGCTATGCCCCGAAGTCGTAGAACCGCCAAAAGGGACCCTAGCACCTTTGTGAAAAATTCTTGGAGCCGTGGCTAACCGGAAGGGAAGAGCCACAAACTGGTAATGCCTGTTTAGAAAGGCAAATCTGAGAAATTGATGATGATCTCTGTGAATAGGGATGTGTAGATACGCATCCTTTAAGTCCACGGTAGTCATATAGTGACCTTCCTGGATCAGAGGTAGAATAGTCCGAATGGTCTCCATCTTGAATGATGGAACTTTGAGGAACTTGTTTAGAATTTTGAGATCCAAGATTGGTCTGAAAGTTCCCTCTTTTTTGGGAACCACAAACAGGTTTGATTAGAACCCTAGTCCCTGTTTCTCTTTTGGGACTGGGCGGATCACCCCCATGGTAAGCAAATCTTCTACACAGCGTAAGAACGCCTCTCTCTTTGTCTAGTTTACAGACAATCGAGAAATATGAAATCTCCCCCGTGGAAGGGAGTCTCTGAATTCCAGAAGATATCCCTGGGACACAATTTCTAAAGCCCAGGGATCGTGAACATCTCTTGCCCAAGTCTGAGCGAAGAGAGAGAGTCTGCCCCCTACTAGATCCGGTCCTGGATCGGGGGCTACCCCTTCATGCTGTCTTAGAAGCAGCTGCAGGCTTCTTGGCCTCTTTACCCTTGTAACAAACCTGGTTAGGTCTCCAGACTGACTTGGATTGGGCAAAATTCCCCTCTTGCTTTGTAGCAGAGGAAGCCGAAACGGAACCACTCTTGAAGTTCCGATAGGAACGAAAATTACTTTGTTTGATCTTCATCTTATTTGATCTATCCTGAGGAAGGGCATGACATTTCCCTCCAGTGATGTCTGAAATAATCTTTCAGTTCAGGCCTGAATAGGGTCTTTCCTTTGAAAGGGATGTTCAAAAGTTTAGATTTGGATGACACATCAGCAGACCAGGACTTAAGCCATAACGCCCTGCGTGCTAAAATGGCAATACCTGAATTCTTTGCCGCTAATTTAGCCAGTTGAAAAGCGGCATCTGTAATAAAAGAATTGGCCAATTTAAAGGGCCTTGATTCTGTCCATAATCTCCTCTAATGGAGTCTCCATCTGAAGAGCCTCTTCTAGAGCCTCAAACCAGAAAGCAGCTGCAGTAGTTACAGGAACAATGCACGTAATAGGTTGAAGAGAAAAACCCTGATGAACAAAAATTTTCTTCAGGAGACCCTCTAATTTTTTATCCATAGGATCTTTGAAAGCACAACTGTCTTCGATAGGTATAGTTGTACGCTTAGACAGAGTAGAAATAGCTCCCTCCACCTTAGGGACTGTCTGCCACGAGTCCCGCATGGCGTCAGACATGGGAAACATTTTCTTAAAAACAGGAGGGGGAATGAACGGAATACCTGGTCTATCCCACTCCTTAGCAATAATATTCACAATCCTCTAAGGGACTGGAAAAACATCAGTGTAAACAGGAACCTCTAAGTATTTATCCATTTTACACAATTTCTCTGGAACCACTATAGGGTCACAATCATCTAGAGTCGCTAATACCTCCCTGAGCAATAAGCGGAGGTGTTCAAAATTAAATTTAAAGGCCGTCATATCAGAATCTGTCTGAGGAAGCGTCTTTCCTGAATCAGAAATTTCTCCCTCAGATAACAAATCCCTCACCCCTACTTCAGAGCATTGTGAGGGCATATCAGATACGGCTACTAAAGCGTCAGAAGGCTCAGCATTTTTCCTAAACCCAGAGTTGTCCCGCTTTCCTTGAAAACCAGGCAGTTTAGATAAAACCTCTGAGGGTTGTATTCATAACTGTGGCCATGTCTTGTAAAGTAAAAGAATTTGACGCACTAGAGGTACTTGGCGTCACTTGTGCAGGCGTTACTGGTTGTGACACTTGGGGAGAGCTAGATGGAGAACCCTCATTTACTTCTGACTGATAATCATCTTTTGCTCTATTTTTAAGTGCTAATATATGATCTTTATAGTTTATAGACATATCAGTACAATTGGGACACATTCTAAGAGGGGGTTCCACAATGGCCTCCAAACATATTAAACAAGGATTTTCCTTGGTGTCAGACATGTTAAACAGGCTAGTAATGTAACAAGCAAGCTTGGAAAACACTGTAATCAAAGTAAAAAACGCTTAGAAATAAAATGGTAATGTGCCTTTAAGAGAAAAAAAGCTGCACCAGTTCTGCAAAACAGTGTAAAAAAGCAGTAAACTTAACAAAATGTTTACAGTAGCATTATAAAGGCTTAGTAACTTTGCACAGCTATCCAAATAAAGAATTAACCCTTAAATGGCAAAAACGGATTGAAAAAACGTTAACCCCAGTAAAAAAGACTTTCAGCACCATGCCACAGCTCTGCTGTGGCTCCTACCTGCCCTTCAGAACGATTTGTGGGGAAAAAACTTCTTTAACAACCCTCAAACACAGCAGAAACGACAGGAGAAGAAGTGATATGTCTCAGGGGAAAGGAAACTTCGCAACTGAGGCGCGAAAATAGGCCCCTCCCACCTCACTCGATGTTTTGAGGCCTACCAGAGAAACACCAGAGTGTCTCTTAATTAACCATGTGAGTTACAAAACTCAAAATCAAGCCACAATGACCCCTTTAGTCCCTTCAAAAAACGTTATAAATGCATCAAAAAACAAAACGTTTTTTCCTAACAGTGTCACCAGTAACTAATGAGCCCTTCAAGCAAGCTGAAATTCCTGTTAAAGTATCTGAATACAGCTTACCCTTCCCTCATGGGGATATTGTCAGCCTTTTCTAGATTTAACAAATATAGACTGAACATACCTCATATGCAGCTTAGTCTGCAAACCGTTCTCCCAACTGAAGTTTTCCTATACTCTTCAGGCCTTGTGAGAATAGCAGTGGATCTTAGTTACAAAGTGCTAAGATCATCATCCCTCTTGCAGAAATCTTCATCCCTTTTCTGCCAGAGAGTAAATAGTACACACCGATACCATTTAAAATAATAAACTCTTGCTTGAGAAGTAAAAAACTACATTTTAGTCACCACATAGCTCTTTGCCCTTCCTAGCAGTTAAGCAGGCAGAGAGAATGACTGGGGGGTGGAGCTAAGGGGGGAGCTATATAGACAGCTCTGCTGTGGGTGCTCTCTCTGCCACTTCCTGTAGGGAAGGAGAATATCCCACAAGTAAGGATGAATCCGTGGACTTGATACATCTTACAAGAGAAAGCAGGGCTAGTGTAGGGAGAATTTTGTGACGTAATAGATAGAGAACCACAGCCTTAAAGTGAAGTACACAATATATACAATATCAAAATACAAGATACTCTAATACAGTAAGCTCACATGTAATCATTAGCGTAGTATTTCACTTGCACTTTACATCAAGCTAAATTGAATTGCACAAATTTGGTGGAACATAAGTTCAAAAGAGATACACAGTGTGTGCAGTACTTAGCGTAGGGTAAGAGTCCACATGCTGGTATTCAAGAGTTGTTATAAACAGAGGACAGGGATACACTACTAAAATTAGTAATATGCCTAAGGGACATCGTACCCCTAGATACAGTGTGTGCAGTACTTAGCGTAGGTTAAGAGTCCACATGCTGATATGAAAAAAGTTATTTTAAACAGAGGGCAGGAATACACTGCTCGAATTAGTGATATACCTAAGGGACATTGTACCACTAAATACAGTGTATGCAGTACTTAGCGTATGATAAGAGTCCATCCACATGCTGATATTGAAAAGTTTTTTTAAAAACAAAGGACAGGGGTACCCTGCTTGAATTAGTGAGATACCTAAAAGACATCATAGCGCTAGCTGCAGAGTTAGAACGTTTCAGTGCATGATGTCGCCCGCTATTAATTGCCGTGCCTGAGAGGTCCCCCAACTCTCCCATAAGCACTACTGTCAACCAGGAGTCCAGGGTCCCAAATTAGGCGGTAATGTAGATTCGGCCATACTGATGCTAGCCGATGCTGAGCTGCACCATGGAGGAGTTTGCGTGATCTCATCATAGCTGGAGAAACGTATGGAGTATGCAGGAGAGGAATCCCACCGGTCTAATTTTTGCGTTGGGAGCGACTGTAGATCACTCCACGCTATCTCCCGTTCCTGAGGTCCCTCTAAGCGGGGCCTTTGTACAGCGTCTGCAAAGACTTGTGGCATAGTGAAGGAGGTTTACAGCACAGACGCTGCCCGTAGCTCTACTGTACTGCTGCTCTCCCGGTTCCAGGCTCCCCGTCCCCCACTGAAATGTCAGAGGTAAGGCATAGGCGCAGGGGCCCCAAAGCGCCCACACCCCCTCCTTCAATCCTGCAGATTTTGGGTTGGGTGAATTTGCGAAGCGAATTATCGCTATAATCAAATGCCAAGGTAAGCTCATCCTCCAAGGCAGCATGATGGCCCTCAAGCAGACCACGTAGGTCCTCCAAAAAACTCAAAGGGATCTCCATCTATATATATTGTAGACCGCGATAAGCAAAGATGAGGCAAGCGATATTGTTCTAGGAATATAGTGTGCCTTGCTAATAAAAAAGTTTTGAAGTGTCTTGCGGTGGTTCACTGCTTCTTAACGACAGAGGTATACCAATACCCTGCCGGGGGGTTAGTAAGATGGAAGGCCGCAACCTTTAAATCACTCCGGTTTGCTGGGTATTGTCAAAAACATCATTTATGCTTACCTGATAAATTTATTTCTCTTGTGGTGTATCCAGTCCACGGGTTCATCCATTACTTGTGGGATATTCTCCTTCCCAACAGGAAGCTGCTAGAGGACACCCACAGCAGAGCTGTCTATATAGCTCCTCCCCTAACTGCCACCCCCAGTCATTCGACCGAAGACAAGCAAGAAAAAAAGGAGAAACTATAGGGTGCAGTGGTGACAGTAGTTTAAAAATAAAAAACACCTGCCTTAAAATGACAGGGCGGGCCGTGGACTGGATACACCACAAGAGAAATTAATTTATCAGGTAAACAAATTTTGTTTTCTCTTGTAAAGGTGTATCCAGTCCACGGGTTCATCCATTACTTGTGGGATACCAATACCAAAGCTTTAGGACACGGATGAAGGGAGGGACAAGGCAGGAAACTTAAACGGAAGGCACCACTGCCTGTAAGACCTTTCTCCCAAAAATAGCCTCCGAAGAAGCGAAGACCAAGTCGTTGCCTTACAAATCTGTTCAACAGAGGCCTCATGTTTAAAAGCCCATGTGGAAGCTACTGCTCTAGTAGAATGAGCTGTAATTCTTTCAGGAGGCTGCTGGCCAGCAGGCTCATAAGCTAAGCGAATTATGCTTCTTAGCCAAAAGGAAAGAGAAGTTGCCGAAGCCTTTTGGCCTCTCCTCTGTCCAGAGTAGACAACAAACAAAGCAGATGTTTGACGAAAATCCTTGTAGCTTGTAAATAAAACTTTAAAGCAAGAACCACATCAAGATTGTGTAATAGACGTTCCTTCTTTGAAAAAAGGATTAAGACATAGGGAAGGAACAACAATCTCCTGATTGAAATTCTTATCAGATACCACCTTAGGCAGAAACCCAGGGTTGGTACGTTACACTACCTTATCTGCATGGAAAATCAGATAAGGGGAATCACACTGTAAAGCAGATAACTCCGAAACTCTTCGAGCCGAGGAGATAGCTACTAAAAATAGAACTTTCCAAGATAAAAGCTTAATATCTATGGAATGCAAAGGTTCAAACGGAACCCCTTGAAGAACTTTAAGAACTAAATTTAAACTCCATGGCGGAGCAACAGGTTTAAACACAGGCTTGATTCTAACTAAAGCCTGACAAAACGCCTGAACGTCTGGAACCTCAGCCAGACGTTTGTGCAAAAGAATAGACAGAGCAGAAATCTGTCCCTTTAAGGAACTAGCAGACAATCCTTTCTCCAATCCTTCTTGGAGAAAAGATAATATCCTAGGAATCCTGACCTTACTCCATGAGTAACCCTTGGATTCACACCAATGAAGATATTTACACCATATCTTATGATAGATTTTCCTGGTGACAGGCTTTCGAGCCTGAATTAAGGTATCAATGACTGATTCGGAAAAACCACGCTTTGATAGAATCAAGCGTTCAATCTCCAAGCAGTCAGACGTAGAGAAATTAGATTTGAATGTTTGAAGGAACCTTGCAGTAGAAGGTCCTGCCTTAGCGGCAGAGTCCATGGTGGAAAGGATGACATGTCCACCAGATCTGCATACCAAGTCCTGCGTGGCCACGCAGGGGCTATCAAGATCACCGAAGCTCTCTCCTGCTTGATCTTGGCAATCAGACGAGGGAGCAGAGGAAACGGTGGAAACACATAAGCCAGGCTGAAGGACCAGGGCACTGCTAGAGCATCTATCAGCGCTGCCATGGGATCCCTGGACCTGGACCTGTAACAAGGAAGCTTGGCGTTCTGACGAGATCCAGTTCTGGTTTGCCCCAAAGTTGGATCAACTGGTCAAATACCTCCGGATGGAGCTCCCACTCCCCCGGATGAAAAGTCTGCCGACTTCGAAAATTCGCCTCCCAGTTCTCTACTCCTGGGATATGGATAGCTGAGAGATGGCAAGAGTGAACCTCTGCCCATAGAATTATCTTTGAAACCTCCAACATTGCCAGGGGGCTTCTTGTTCCCCCCTGATGGTTGATATAGGCTACAGTCGTGATGTTGTCCGACTGAAATCTGATGAACCTGACCGCAGCTAGCCGAGGCCAAGCCTGAAGAGCATTGAATATCGCTCTTAGTTCCAGAATGTTTATCGGAAGGAGGGCCTCCTCCTGAGTCCACAAACCCTGAGCCTTCAGGGAGTTCCAGACTGCACCCCAGCCCAGAAGGCTGGCATCTGTCGTCACTATAGTCCATTCTGGCCTGCGGAAACTCATTCCCTTGGACAGATGGACCCAAGATAGCCACCAGAGAAGAGAATCCCTGGTCTCTTGATCCAGATTTAGTAGAGGGGACAAATCTGTGTAATCCCCATTCCACTGATTGAGCATGCAAAGTTGCAGTGGTCTGAGATGTAGGCGGGCAAACGGAACTATGTCCATTGCCGCTACCATTAATCCGATTAGCTCCATACACTGAGCCACTGACGGACGAGAAATGGAATAAAGAGCACGGCAGGAAGTTAGAAGTTTTGACAACCTGACCTCTGTCAGATAAATCTTCATTTCTACTGAATCTATCAGAGTTCCTAGGAAGGAAACTCTAGTGAGAGGTGAGAGAGAACTCTTCTTCATTCACCTTCCACCCGTGAGACCTTAGGAATGCCAGAACAATGTCCATATGGGACCTGGCGATATGAAAAGTTGACGCCTGTATCAGGATGTCATCTAGGTAAGGGGCTACTGCTATATCCCGCGGTCTTAGAACCGCCAGAAGGGACCCTAGAACCTTCGTAAAGATTCTTGGTGCCGTGGCTAACCCGAAGGGAAGAGCCACAAACTGATAATGCCTGTCTAGGAAGGCGAACCTGAGAAACTGATGATTATCCCTGTGTATCGGAATATGTAGATAAGCATCCTTTAAATCCATGGTAGTCATATATTGACCCTCCTGGATCATAGGTAGGATGGTTCGAATAGTCTATCTTGAAGGATGGGACCCTGAGAAATTTGTTTAGGATCTTGAGATCCAAGATTGGTCTGAAAGTTCCCTCTTTCTTGGGAAATAAACAGATTTGAATAGAAGCCCTGCCCCTGTTCCTCCTTTGGAACTGGGTGGATCACTCCCATAACTAGTAGGTCTTGAAAGCAATGTAAGAATGCCTCTCTCTTTATCTGGTTTGCAGATAATTGTGAGAGATGAAATCTCCCCTTTGGAGATGAAGCTTTGAAATCCAGAAGATATCCCCGGGAAACAATCTCCAGAGCCCAGGGATCCTGGACGTCTCTTGCCCAAGCCTGGGCGAAGAGAGAAAGTCTGCCCCCCACTAGATCCGGTCCCGGATCGGGGGCTACTCCTTCATGCTGTCTTAGAGGCAGCAGCAGGCTTTTTGGCCTGTTTCCCCTTGTTCCAAGCCTGGTTAGGTCTCCAGACTGGCTTGGACTGGGCAAAATTTCCCTCTTGTTTTGTAGAAGAGGAAGATGAAGCTGCGCCACTCTTGAAGTTTCGAAAGGAACGAAAATTAGTCTGTTTGGTCCTTAACTTGTTGGACCTATCCTGGGGAAGGGCGTGGCCTTTTCCTCTAGTAATAGAAATTATCTCCTTCAGTCCAGGCCCAAATAGGGTCTGCCCTTTGAAGGGGATTGTGAGAAGTTTAGACTTTGAAGTGACATCAGCTGACCAGGATTTAAGCCATAGCGCCCTACGTGCCTGAATGGCAAAACCTGAATTTTTAGCCGTTAGCTTGGTTAAATGAAAAACGGCGTCAGAAAAAAATGAATTGGCTAACTTAAGAGCTTTAAGCCTGTCAAGGATATCATCTAACGGGGTCTCTACCTGTAAAGCCTCCTCCAGAGACTCGAACCAGAAAGCCGCTGCAGCAGTGACTGGGGCAATGCATGCAAGAGGCTGGAGAATAAAACCTTGTTGTATAAAGATTTTCTTAAGGAAACCCTAATTTCTTATCCATAGGATCTAGGAAAGCACAACTGTCCTCGACAGGAAAAGTAGTACGCTTAGCTAGGGTAGAGACTGCTCCCTCCACCTTAGGGACCGTCTGCCACAAGTCCCGTGTAGCGGCATCTATAGGAAACATTTTCTTAAAAGCAGGAGGGGGGGGTGGAGCCAACACCGAGCCTGACTGGTCGCAGAGATTTGGAGCTCTCCCTTCATAAGCCCAAAACCATCTAAATTCATCCCTTAACACCCCCAGAACCGTCCCAAATTAAGTCTTATTATCCCCTGTATCTGTTATAATCTGGAATTCTCCTTTTTCACCTTTTTTTTTCTGTCTTTTTATTGCTAAAGTTCCCTACTATAGCAGCACCCACCGGACTGAGAAGTTACATATACCCGGGGTTAGGAATAATTCCGGGGATCAGGAGAGAGCATTTTGCTCCAGATTCCGACTGGGGCCCATCTTACCCTCCACCCGACAAGTTCACTGAGACACGGAGGTAAAGCCCGCGAACGGCAGCCATCTTTGCTGTCATTCACACTCGGGCTATACTTGGCAGCATTAGCGCTCA
>NW_026511760.1:0-51061 GCF_027579735.1 Bombina bombina
AGGACAGTGCTCTCTATCTAAATGTGTGATGGGGGATTTTGTGCTTCCCCCCCTCTCCCCCTGGGAGTGCCCTGTGTGCATGTAACCTTAATAAAAAGCAGGCTGGGCATCCCAGTCCTGAGTTCTTGTTTGACCCTCAATCGCAGCGTTGACTCGTTTTTGTGGGCAGAAGGGTATCCTAGCTGTACTGCAGCTAAGGGAGATTATTCTATATTTGCGAGACTCATATAGAATACTATGGAAAACAGCTTCTCCCCTCTTTAGCAATAGGGATCCAGGCTACTAAGCGGTCCATCTCTCAGCGAGACTAAGGGTAACCGTAACAGTATTTACTATATTTTCTTCACTTGCTATGTGACCTGCCGTTTTAACATTACCACAACAGTTAGCATCTGTCACTCTAACTGAGATTGGATTGGTATTTACCGTTTACTATTTTAATAGACTGTAGCCTTTTGCTTATACGTTATCTCCAGTAAAAAGTTCATATGTGACTTTAGCCTCAGGGCTGTTCTGAACTCTCTCAATCTGGAATCAGACTAGATCATTATTTGGCAGCAAAGACAGACCCGCCTTGTTGCTGGTGCTTCCTACATCTCCCTCCTGAGGGGCCTTCATTAACAGCCTCCCTAGCCTACACCCATAGCCTTCTCACGTACAGACCCAAAAAACATGCAGGGCTAAATGCTACAGTGACGGTGCGGGTGGAACCCCCTCTAGACTTCTTCTCTGAAGTGGAAACCATTTTTTGCACTTTTCAGACCTCTTACGTATAGTGCAACATAGTATGAGTACGTAACCAAGTTTCTCTACTTAATATAACAAACATGTCGCAAGCAATGGGGAAGAAACAGAAACGTCAGGAAAACCCCAAGAGAACTCTCACAGACCATTTCCATAGCAGAAATACTTTGGACCAGGATCTATCAGAGGAAGAATCTAGAGATACCCCTACAATAAATAGTAAAAGTCACAAAACAGATGTCGCTAGAAGAGATCAACCAGCATTATCGCAAGCCACATTCTTGGATACAATCAAGTCCCTATCAGATAAGATGGACTCTTACTATACTTCTTTACGATAGGAACTGAAGCAGTAGGTGGGTGAATTGAGGCGAGAGCTCTCATCTCTAGGAGAGCGTACAGAAACGCTTGAGAAAAAGCACGAGGACTTAGCAGTAGATCACGCAAACCTTCTTGCTTACTCCCAGACTCTGGCGGAGCTAATTACAGACCTAGAGGGCAAACAGGCAGACCAAGAAGATAGATCCCGCCGGAATAATTTAAGATTCCGTGGTATTCCGGAATCTATAACCACAGCCAATCTACAGGACTTTCTGAACGGGCTGTTTAAAGAGCTGCTGGGTTCACCTCAGCCACAAGATCTCCTGCTCAACAGAACCCACAGAGCCTTACGACCACGTAATTCAAATGCTGATACCCCTAGAGACGTCATTGTAAGACTCCACTACTATTCCACGAGAGAGAAAATACTCAGGGCATCTTTCTCCAATAAATCCCTACAGGAACCATACCACAAAGTCCAGATCTTCCCGGACCTGTCGCAACATACTTTAGCAAGAAGGAGAACATTTCAACAATTCACCCAAATCCTTCGACACAATAACATCAAGTACAGATGGGGGTTTCCGGTAAAATTGTTTCTTCAACATCAAGATCGCTCATACCTGATCACTTCTCCAGAACAAGGTATGAAACTTCTACGCTCCCTGGGTTTATCCTCTACCCAGGAACAACAGAGAAAGACCACAGCAGCAGCTGATATCCTGAATCCTTCTCTCCCTGACTGGAGACCTCATCAACTGAGAACATCACCTCCACCAGACAGACAGGCCCGAGATGCTTAGGTAATACTTTAACTTTTTGAATACATTTGCACCACCCACTCCCTCGAAACTTGCTCACTCATCAGGAGCAGGCCTCCAACACCGTAAAACTGAACTGATTTCAGAAGCATTTGACACCTGGTTCTCCTTTCTTAGAGATCCCCATTTTCTCCCCCTTGTCTATACATCTCTCATAAGAGGCACATTGGGACTCAGGCTTATACTGGGCTAACACACGGGTACATATCTTACTCACATAGGAGCCCAGTGCCTGATACTACTAGTTCATAAGTACTCAGTGCTCCCTCCTGTTAGGGTGGTGCAGATGATTGACCCTCATGTTTGTCTGTTTAAGACTCAAGTTAACCATGTTTTACTATTAAGGTCGTTCTATTGGTTACACCCAGTACTGGTAAGACTTATGAGAAACAGGAGGATATTTAAATGACACGTCTGGGACAACTAAGTGATTGATCTCATGTTAATATACATTTATATTTACGTTAAAGATTCTTACTATAATGTTATCTGTTTCATTGAATTGCTTGCTTTACAATATGTTTATCTTTGTCCTATTATATGTAACTTACTCCTCACTTACCTTACACTTCCACGATTCACAAAATATGACTTTCTCTGGAGGGGAGTTCTTACTAAACCTCGAAGACTAAACTGATTTCGGAATCCCCCGACATCAGGTTCCCCCCCTACTTGAGGGTCACCAGTCTCTCAATCTTGTTTACCTCTCCTCCATAGAAACCACTACAGGACTCAGGCTATACTTTGCTTACACACGGGTACACATCTTACTCTCATGAGAGCCCAGTACCTGACATAGTTAATAGCGGTTTTACTTTTAATTCCTACTACCTAGGCGGGACGCCTGACTCCTTCATTTGTTTGTTTAGGGCACATTTTAACCCGTTTTCCTTATCAGGTTGTACTTCTTTCTGCCCCCCTCGTGTGGCTAAGGAGAAACAGAAGACTTGGTGAATGACAGGACTGGGACAACCAAGTAATTAAGGTCACATTGAACTAGTTTATGTCTTGCTATAATGTTGTTAGTTTATAGAAATGTTCACTTAGATCTGTGTTTTGTGTTTTGCCCTAGGACAAACAGTTGACGCTCAAACTTTGTGAATCTGCTAGTACCTCCTAGTTTATTGAAATGTCCACATAAGTAAAGAACAGATTTACAAATCTGAAAGATTAAACTGATCTCAGATTCCCCTAATTTCTTCTCCCCCTCTGCCTGAGGTTCATCATTCTCTCAGACTCTCTTACCCCTTCCTTATAGGAGGCACTAAAGGACTCAGGCTTTATTGGACTTCTGCACGGGCACATATTTTACTTCTATAAGAGCCCAGTACCTGACACCACTAATATGTGTCCACTTTTTACTTCCCCCTACCTAGGTGGTACAACTGACTTCTTCATTTGCTAGTTTAGAAAACAAATTTACCATATTTTTCTTCTTAGGTTGTACCTCTCTCTGCCCCCTTTTGTAAGACTTATGAGAGACAGAAGGCTTTATAATTGGCGGGGACTGGTACAACCAAGTAATTAAGATCAAGTTTGATTATGTTTATGTTTTGCCATAAGGTTATTAGACATGTCCACTTTGTTGTATGTTTTGTATCTTGCCCTTACTACATATAACTCACACTCCACATACTCTTCACTTCCACCACTACCAAATCATCACCCTATCTAGAGGGGTGCTCTAACCTCACCAACCGAGCTCACCCTCACTTAACCTTAACAGTACTTGACCGGACCACCTTACTTATACCCCCAACAAAACTCCGTACTCTGTTTGCTTATTGATACCATAAACTAAACTCTGCTTCTTTCTCTGGCTCCGCCCCTCTCTCTTCCCCCCATATCCCTTATTAACTCTTTCACCTCTCTTTTAAGGCCCTCTGCCTTAATTCTTTAATCCCCTCTCTTATCTTTTCCTCTTTTTCAAACCTAAGCGGCTCTTGTCCGCTGTAATTCTTTGCCCCCTCTTCTTTCTACAAATCACAATTACACCACCAGACTAATGTCTATAACCTGACCAGCTCCAGAATTTTTTGTGAATAGTCCTTCACCGCCGAGCCCAAGGGTGTGAATAACTAGCCCCCTGACCCACCTCTTCCCCTACCCTTTCGTTCATATAGCCTACATTTCTGGTATCTATTCTCTCCCACAACTGAAACTTAGGAATGGAAGGTCTTAGATGCCTATCTCTGAATGTACAGGGGCTTAATTCTCCAACTAAACGCAGCCTACTATCCAATCACTTACAAAAACACAAAATAGATATAGCTTGCATATAGGAGACTCATTGGATACAAGACTCTCCCCTATCCCGTACATCTAAAAGGTTTCCCGTGGTAATTGAGGCCTCTTTTGAATCAAATTACAGAGGGTAGCTATTTTACTCCTTGCTTACCCCCTCTCACCAAAACCACCCTCTCTACCTTAACCCCAATCCCACTCCTCCTTTCTGACCCTCCACCCTTGGACCGGCATTACAGACGTGACCAGGAATTACCCCCCTGGATTTTAGACATTTCAGACGCCTTTTTCTAAATACTACTCTTGGACTCCCTGGTCTTGATGGTGTAGATATTATTAAAAATACATCCTCTCTATCTCTCATCATAGAAAAATAAGACATCATTTTCATCACCGAAACATGCGTAATCGATGTAGATGAAAGAGAATGTAGACTCAGATACTATAACATAATTGTTTTAATTAACTCGCACTGTACTAAATTTTCCTCAAACTCTTTAAATGTCTGTAAGTGCAGATAATAATGTAATGTATAACGTTACGTATGTTCATGTTTATGTTTTGCTCTACTATTGTCTTAATAAAAAACTTTATAAAAAAAAAAAAAAAATAATAATAATAAAAAAAAATACAGCAACGTTTCGGGCTAACAATAAGCCCTTTCTCAAGCATGACATAAAGTGAATAAAACATTGTTTAAATAGCCATATTGGCGCCAAACAGTTGTGAAAAAATGCACAAATATCGCCCTCCAATGGTGAAATTGAATACTGCATATAAGAATACATTTTCTAAAAATACAAAAGTGCAAATGTGTTACAAAATATTTTATATAGTATATATTGCAAAACTCAATGACCAACTTCATATATAAAGTGCTGAGTGATCCTATAAAGATAAAAAGTGAATACAATTAAAATTAAATACTATTCGTGACAAATAAATTCAATATGAATATATAGATATAAATACTATATTAAAAATATTCAAATTTATTTAAATTTATTTAAATTTAAATTAGTCACAGTACTCATATCAAGATTTTTAACTTCCATATATATATAGAAAAACACAATCAACTGAATGAACTATATATAAATTTAAAAATTTATACATATGGCAATCCTTCAAAAAAGGATACCCATATCTCAATAAGTCAAACAATTAAAAACTAATGGACACCCAGTATATAAATGGATAATGCCAAATTTTTGTGCCTAATGATATCATATAAAGGACCTTTTGGCTTACTACTTCATTAAGGCATAAACCATCATGATGCAGAATTTGAACATATAACCAAAATAAATGCAAACCACTAAACTCTCTAAAAGGAGTAAACTATTAATTTATTAGATTTTATTAGATTTTAAATATTGTCCAATTACACTCCCTATTGAGGCCTTTAGGCCATAAGGTGTTAAGTTCATTAATCCAAAAGGCTTCCCTTTTGTTTAACAAAGCCTATCACCCCCTCTCGTAGGCATGTGTATATGTTCCAAAATTTGAAAACGTAGTTGGCTGATACTATGTCCAGCTTGTAAAAAATGCGCAGACACTGGAGCATCCTTGCCACGTCGAATATTTGACTTGTGCTCAGATATCCTTTCACGTGCCTCTCTGGTGGATTGTCCAATATATAACAATGAACATGGACACTTGATGGCATAGATAATAAACTCTGTTCTGCAAGTCAAATATTCTTTAATTCGATATTTTTTACCTGAATAGGGATGAAAAAATTCTCCTCCCTTAATCATTGAATTGCAATTTATGCAGGAAAGGCAAGGATAGCATCCTGTGCGTCGCTTACCAGTGATGGTTTTCTGATAATGTTTATAATGTTTATAACTGCCAACATCCACTCTAACCAATTGATCTTTAATATTTGGACTCCTTTTATAAGCCAGCATTTGTGGTTCAAGAAATGCATTAATGTCAGGATGGCACTTCTGTAGAATGTGCCAATACTTACGTATAATTTTATTCACTTGACTACTTCTGGTGTTATACTGTGATACAATTATTAACCTATTAGTTTTATTTTTATTCCTCTTAATTCCAATGGGCTCAGAATTTTTTGATCTTAAAATAATATTCTGCTTTTCTTTATTCACAAGATCAACAGGGTAACCTCTTTGAATAAATTTGTTTGACATTTGTTCCAGTCGTTTTGTTTTTAATTCAATATCAGACACAATACGATCCACTCTTAGTAATTGACTTTTTGGCATTGCCTTAAAGGTGGAAGGTGGATGAAAGCTGCCATATAACAAAGTGTTATTTTTATCTGTGGGCTTTGAATAAATATCCACTCTCAATCCATGTTCCCCTCTAAAAATTGAATTGACTGCTCATTCCATGTCAAACAAAATTTAATGCCATTGACAGATCTATTGAGATCATCAATAAATGAAAGTAGGGATCCAATGTCGCCATACCATATGCCAAACACATTGTCAATGAAGATGTTGGCATATGTTGGGGTGACATTGGATCCCATGGCAGTACCTTTCTTCTGAAAGAAAAATTCATCCTTAAAAAGAAAATAATTCATATAAAGTATGACTTCTAGCAATTCTAAAAAGAATTGTATTTGAGACAAACTGTATCTATTATCACTCTTCAGAACCTTGGCAACTGACTCTATCCCACTTGAATGTTTAATAGACGTATATAAACTTGACACGTCAAGTGTAAACAGAATTACCTTAGTGTTTTCCAAATCAAGCTGTTCAATTTTTTTTAAGAAAGGGCTTATTGTTAGCCCGAAACATTGCTGTATTTGACCTTTGTTTGATAATTAAAGTCACTTTGCTCACTACTGGAGATTACTTTTTTACTTGAATTGTTTGGGCTTGGTTAGCCCCCTCCATGCACTTGTGAGTAGTGGGTGCTGTATCCATTTCTATTTATCTGGAGTCTTCAGATTCGCCAGAAACAGCGGTTATAAAGCAGCGGTCACAAAGACCGCTGCTCCATAACCTGTCCACCTGCTCTGAGCAGGTGGACAGACATCGCCGGAAATCAACCCGATCAAGTACGATTGGGTTGATTGACACCCCCCTGCTGGCGGCCTATTGGCTGCGAGTCTGCAGGGGGCGGCGTTGCACCAGCAGCTCTTGTGAGCTGCTGGCGCAATGCTGAATACGGTGAGCGTATTGCTCGCCGTATTCAGCGAGGTCTGTCGGACCTGTTCCGAACTGTCGGATCAGGTCCGACAGACCTTAATAACTAGAGGCCTAAGTATTTGTTTTGTTTAAACTGAAACAAATACCGAATAGCACAGCAGCCGAATATTCAGATTAGACTTGGATAAGTGCAGCTCTCCAGGGTGCTAGAAATAAGTATTTTTAACCCCTAAGTAAGTAATTTAAAGGAAACACATTAATACTGACAAATTTCGTCAGTATTTCTTAATTTTCTTTAAATTTATTGGTGCATTTTTTCAGATATTAATTTCGTGAAAATTATACAAATATCCGTGTTTCGCTAATGAATTTGAATTCATAACAAAATTAATGCACATGTCTTGTTGTCTGTAATAACCCCTGGAGCAGTGATGACAACCAGCACAATTGGACTAAAAGAAGATACTCCTAGGTGAAAACTGGACCATAGAACAAACCACAGAACTGTTGTTTGTTCCTGGCAGACTATTTTATTATTCTTTATTTGTAAAGCGCCGACAGATTCCGCAGCGTTGTCCATGGGTACAAGGATAACAGTACAATGGAGAAACAATACGATAAAAGACAAAATTTTACAGACAAATACAGGGGGAATTGAGGGCCCTATTCCCGTGGGAACTTACAATCTAGACTACTTCTCTTTCTGTATGTATTACTTTCTTTTTAATGGGAAAAACTAATCAAAACTAAACTTTCATGATTCACATAGGACATTTTATACAACTTTCCAATTTATTTTTATCATCAAATTTGCTTTGTTCTATAGTGGCTAGATTTAGAGTTCTGTGGCCAAAGGTGTGCATTAGCTACGCATGTTTTTTTCCCCCCGCACCTTTTAAATATCGCTGGTATTTAGAGTTCCCAGAATGACTGCGTTAGGCTCCAAAAAAGGGAGCATAGAGCATATTTACCGCCACTGCAACTCTCGATACCAGCGGTGCTTACGGACGCGGCCAGCTTCAAAAACGTGCTTGTGCACGATTCCCCCATAGGAAACAATGGGGCTGTTTGAGCTGAAAAAAAACCTAACACCTGCAAAAAAGCAGCGTTAAGCTCCTAACGCAGCCCCATTGTTTCCTATGGGGAAACACTTCCTAAGTCTGCACCTAACACCCTAACATGTACCCCGAGTCTAAACACCCCTAACCTTACACTTATTAACCCCTAATCTGCCACCCCCGCTATCGCTGACACCTGCATTATACTATTAACCCCTAATCTGCTGCTCCGTACACCGCCGCAACCTACGTTATCCCTATGTACCCCTAATCTGCTGCCCCTAACACCGCCGACCCCTATATTATATTTATTAACCCCTAATCTGCCGCCCCCGCTATCGCTGACCCCTGCATATTATTATTAACCCCTAATCTGCCGCTCCGTACATTGCCGCAACCTACGTTATCCCTTTGTACCCCTAATCTGCTGCTCCTAACACCGCCGACCCCTATATTATATTTATTAACCCCTAATCTGCCGCCCCCAATGTCGCCTCCACCTACCTACAATAATTAACCCCTAATCTGCCGACCGGATCTCACCGCTACTCTAATAAATGTATTAACCCCTAAAGCTAAGTCTAACCCTAACACTAACACCCCCCTAAGTTAAATATCATTTTTATCTAACGAAATAAATTAACTCTTATTAAATAAATTATTCCTATTTAAAGCTAAATACTTACCTGTAAAATAAATCCTAATATAGCTGCAATATAAATTATAATTATATTGTAGCTATTTTAGGATTAATATTTACTTTACAGGCAACTTTGTAATTATTTTAACCAGATACAATAGCTATTAAATAGTTAATAACTATTTCATAGTTACCTAGTTAAAATAATTACAAAATTACCTGTAAAATAAATCCTAACCTAAGTTACAATTAAACCTAACACTACACTATCAATAAATTAATTAAATACAATACCTACAAATAAATACAATGAAATAAACTAACTAAAGTACAAAAAATAAAAAGAACTAAGTTACAAAAAATAAAAAAATATTTACAAACATTAGAAAAATATTACAACAATTTTAAACTAATTACACCTACTCTAAGCCCCCTAATAAAATAACAAAGACCCCCAAAATAAAAAAATGCCCTACCCTATTCTAAAATTAAAATAGAAAAGCTCTTTTACTTTACCAGCCCTGAAAAGGTCCCTTTGCGGGGCATGCCCCAAAGAATTCAGCTCTTTTGCCTGTAAAAAAAAACATACAATACCCCCCCAACATTACAACCCACCACCCACATACCCCTAATCTAACCCAAACCCCCCTTAAATTAACCTAACACTAAGCCCCTGAAGATCTCCCTACCTTGTCTTCACCACGCCGGGTTCACCGATCAATCCAGAAGAGCCTCTGATGTCTTGATCCAAGCCCAAGCGGGGGGGCTGAAGATGTCCATGATCCGGCTGAAGTCTTCATCCAAGCGGGAGCTGAAGAGGTCCATGATCCGACTGAAGTCTTCTATCAAGCGGCATCTTCAATCTTCTTTCTTCCGGATCCATGTAGTTCATCCCGCCGACGCGGAACATCCATCTTCACCGTCGACTTCCCGACGAATGACGGTTCCTACCTTAATTCCGATTGGTTGATAGAATCCTATCAGCCAATCGGAATTCGAGGGACGCCATCTTGGATGACGTCCCTTAAAGGAACCTTCATTCGTCGTCTAGTCGTCGGAAGAAGAGGATGGATCTGCGCTGGAGGTCTTGAAGATCAGCCGGTCGTTATCGGATGGAAGAACATAGAAGATGCGGCTTGGATGAAGATGTTTACCGGTACGGATGTGACTTCAGCCGGAGGATGGATGTCTTCAGCCCCCCGCTTGGGCTTGGATCAAGACATCGGAGCCTGGACGGATCGCTGATACCCGGTGTGGTGAAGATAAGGTAGGAAGATCTTCAGGGGCTTAGTGTTAGGTTTATTTAAGGGGGGTTTGGGTTAGATTAGGGGTATGTGGGTGGTGGGTTGTAATGTTGGGGGGGGGGTATTGTATGTTTTTTTTCTAGGCAAAAGAGCTGAATTCTTGGGGCATGCCCTGCAAATGGCCCTTTTAAGGGCTGGTAAGGTAAAAGAGCTTTTCTGTTTTAATTTTAGAATAGGGTAGGGCATTTTTTTATTTTGGGGGGCTTTGTTATTTTATTAGGGGGCTTAGAGTAGGTGTAATTAGTTTAAAATTGTTGTAATATTTTTCTAATGTTTGTAAAAAAAAATTTATTTTTTGTAACTTAGTTCTTTTTTATGTTTTGTACTTTAGTTAGTTTATTTAATTGTATTTAATTGTAGGTATTGTATTTAATTAATTTATTGCTAGTGTAGTGTTAGGTTAAATTGTAACTTAGGTTAGGATTTATTTTACAGGTAATTTTGTAATTATTTTAACTAGGTAGCTATTAAATAGTTATTAACTATTTAATAGCTATTGTACCTAGTTAATATAATTACAAAGTTGCCTGTAAAATAAATATTAATTCTAAAATAGCTACAATATAATTATAATTTATATTGTAGCTATATTAGGGTTTATTTTACAGGTAAGTATTTAGCTTTAAATAGGAATAATTTATTTAATAAGAGTTAATTTATTTCGTTACATTTAAATTATATTTAACTTAGGGGGGTGTTAGTGTTAGGGTTAGACTTAGCTTTAGGGTTATTACATTTATTAGAGAAGCGGTGAGGTCCGGTCAGCAGATTAGGGGTTAAGAAGTGTAGGTAGGTGTCGGTGATGTTTAGGGGGGCAAATTAGGGGTTAATAAATATAATATAGGGGTCGGCGGTGTTAGGGACAGCAGATTAGGGGTACATAAGTATAATGTAGCTGGCGGCGGTGTGCGGTAGGCAGATTAGGGGTTAAATATTTTTATTAGAGTGGCGGCGATGTGGGGGGACCTCGGTTTAGGGGTACATAGGTAGTTTATGGGTGTTAGTGTACTTTAGAGCACAGTAGTTAAGAGCTTTATGAACCAGCGTTAGCCCAAAAAGCTCTTAACTCCTGGGTTTTTTCTGCGGCTGGAGTTTTGTCGTTAGATTTCTAACGCTCACTTCAGCCATGACTCTAAATACCAGCGTTAGAAAGATCCCAGGAGCCTCTAATGCTGGTTTTGACGGCTAACGCCAAACTCTAAATCTAGCCGTTGGTTTTTTATTGTTGAAAGTTAAACCTAGGTAGGTCAAATTGATTTCTAAGCTGCTGAAGGCAGTCTCTTATCTGCGTGCATTTTGACAGTTATTCACAGTGCTAGTTCATGTGTATCATATAGATAAACATTGTGCTCACTCCCATGGAGTTATTTATGAGTCAGCACTGATTGGCTAATATACAAGTCTGTCAAAATAACTGAGATAAGTTGGCAGTCTGCAGAGGCTTAGATACAAGGTAATCATAGAGGTAAAAAGTATATTAATATAAAAGCGTTGGTTATGAAAATCTGGGGAATGGGTAATAAAGGGATTATCCATCTTTTTAAACAATAAATATTCTGGAGTACACTGGCATGTTTTTCTTACTTACCAAATAAGTATTATGTAAAACACATTAATTAACTACAATAATATGCTCATGTCTTATGTTTACAATTCATTGTATAGTTTGGTCTGTTGCTTAGCAACATTTACAACTTTAACATGAAACCGATAATTTAAAATAACATTTTACATAAATTATATAAGAAAATGATTGCTATCTCTGTAAACTGTAATCAACAAACAAAAAGTACTTGTGTTTTTTTCGAAGAAATTATTTAAGAAAATAATATGCTGACCTTTCATTTAAACATCTTTGAATAAAACCTTGATGCACTAGCATTCAATTCTGAGGGAGTGCTTTGGTTTTTTTCAAGTACCTAAATATTGTCTTGCATGGGGCATAGAAACCAGGGGCCTATGATCTACAAGTTTATCAAATATATATCTACTTTTCTCTTTTACCTAGTTAGATAAGGGTAGACTGTTTGCCACAGTGTTGATTGGTGGTTATTTTTGGTCTCACACATTTAGGTCTAGATTATGAGTGGCGTACTAATATTTGTGCACAAGCAAAAAGGGGTTTATTGCAGGCTGTTAGCACGTGATGGTAAAATAAACATGATCCCTTGAGCCCAATTGAAGTTAACGTGGGCTGGGTTAGTGCAACCTTAGATTCATATTTCCATGTCAGGCTAGCGCACTTGAGAATATGTGATCAGGGTTTCGTGCGAGTAGGGTGTTAGGGTTTTTTCCACTTTTTTGCTCCATTGACTTCTATGGGGGAATATTTTATTGCGCAATATTCTAAGTTTTTACGCGCATAGGGGTAGCGTGTGAGCAAAAACAGTTTTCTTTTCAACTCATAATATGAGTACAACCCAACCGGGGCAAAAAGCTTACTTCTAGCGCAGTTGACACTCAAGCAGGAGGTAAATAGTGCTCCACTTGTCATCTGGCCCTTAATCAAGGGATTTTCTTGTTGCTGCAGAGTCTATGGTACATGTTTATTCAATTATATTTTAACCCCTTAAGGACCAGCGACGTACCCTGTATGTCACTGGCCTTTTTTTGGGACTTGATTGTTTTATAGCGCGGTCTTGCCACCAGCGTTGAGACTGCTCTATTCCACAAAGCCTGCTGGAGGGAGTACATTAATAGCGTGTTCTTGCTAGACTTGTGCTATTATGTCCTGAAAAAACCCTTAACGACCAGTGACATACAGGGTACATTGTGGTCATTAAGGGGTTAAGGAGACATGAAACCCTTTTTTTTACAATTCAGATAAAGCATAAAGTTTAAATACTTCTGATATCTAATATGCCAACCAACAAAAGAAGGCACCCGGTCTCCAACAATCCCAGGAAACTTGAAACAGGACCAGTTAATCAGGTAAAAGCAAAAGTCCTTTTATTAGACATCCATAAACATGATAAATCAGGCTGGGTCAAACATGTTTCGTATAAGAATACTGTCACAACTTTATCAATGACCACCTGCAAGCTAATGGCTAAACAGCTAGAGGATATATACCTACATAGCACCTCCCTAAAATCTAACAACCTATCCTAACAGCTGTTTAGCCATTAGCTTGCAGGTAGTCATTGATAAAGTTGTGACAGTATTCTTATACGAAACATGTTTGACCCAGCCTGATTTATCATGTTTATGGATGTCTAATAAAAGGACTTTTGCTTTTTACCTGATTAACTGGTCCTGTTTCAAGTTTCCTGGGATTGTTGAAGACCGGTTGCCTTCTTTTGTTGGTTGGTGTGTTTCTGAGTAGGAGCGTTGGATGGAGCGCTTGTGAGTGGCACCGGAGGATGACGTCATCAGCGGGGGACAAACTGAGCAGTGAGCAGTGAGTTGCGTGCATGTTCTGAAGTACACAGCGTGAAGGCGACTGATTTGACTGTGCTATTACTTAGTTTGGTGTGAGTGGTATCCTGAGCACTGCCTTTCCTTGTTGCTGGTTGTGTTATCTAATATGGTTTATTCTCTTTGTCTACTTTGTAGAAAAGCATACCTAGGTAGGCTCAGTAGCAGCAATGCACTACTGGTTGCTAGCTAGTGAATGGTGTCTGAACATACATGCCTCTTCTCAATTGCTCATCTAATGTTTTGAGCTAGCTTCAACTAGTGCATTGGTGCTTCTGAACCTGCGTGTAGGTTTGCTTTTCTACAAAGTATACAAAGAAAAAGAATGAGCCCTATGTGCTATAAGGGTCTATTAGACTCTCAGTGAGGATTACTTTCCAACCAAACCCAAATAAATAATATTTTGTTGCATCTAATCGTTAAACATTTCTTTTTTTGTGTATATACCAATTAGGTCAGTGGGTAGTCATTCTAGAAACAATGGGCTTCATGTACTAAGCAGCATAAGCTGCTACGGAGCCCTTGCAGGGCAGGTTTGCATATGCGAGCCTGCTTTGCGCAATGTAAGAAGCAGTGGTCATTAGACGGCTGCTTCTTACACTGTACAACACCTCAAATGTAGTGAGGAGAAATAACAGAAAGCTAGCTTGCTCGCTCTTGGTGATTGACAGTCCCTTCTCTCATTCGATTAGTCACGCGAAAGAAGGGGTAGACTTTACACACTTACTTGCGAGTATAATGATACATACGGGCATCGGATCCTGTTCGTCCATTGCCTGTATGTAGCAAAAGGCGAGGAGACAACTTCTAGGCTTGTCCGCTCGCCTTTTAGTACATGGGGCCAATTTATTCAGCTGAGCTCTGTGGTAAAATATAGATTTTTTTCATGAATTGATGTGACCTAAGAAATAGCTGTATTAAGAACAAATTTAATAAAAAAAAATCCTGATGTGTTCACAAAGAAAGTGATTTCAATAAAAACAAAAATATCTTATTGTGATTCTTAACCTGCATCAGTCCACATTGAGTTGGGAGACATCTGCTTTTTGAGCCAATGAGCAATCAGTCTCTAAAGTTCAATTGCCCACTTCCTGTTAGCATCAAAATCAATAGACATGTACCGGCGAAAAATAAGTTTAGTCTAAAAGAATCGTTTTGGATTTTTCAAATATTCGTTCTGGCCCAATTACCTACAGTATATGCATGCATTCAGTTTGGACGAATTTTGGATTCAGATTCATTACCATTATAAATCAATATATAATATAGACAATAATATAGACAATTAATATTAACTTTACATTATAGGATACGAACAGTTAAAATAACCTATTTTTCCATGTTTAAAAGAACCTATAGCTCCTGAACAACAATACTCCCAGCATTTAGTGCCTGACCAGCTGTACCTAACATCAGTCATTAGTAAAACCATGGCAGCATTGGACAGGGAACAATGGACAAATAAATGGTAAGACATCATTAAAAACAAATGAGCTTATTAGCCAAACAATGTAATCCTTCCTCCTATTCCTGCACCTTTTTTTGGCGCCAAATGAACCGATTCGTTTTTCATCCAATAATGTATTCAGATGTTTGTATGTCACACAATTAGCAAAATTTGTATGAATTTGCATTGGTCCAAAGCCCAAGTGCAAATCTCTAAAAATTTAAATATATGATAGAAATTTTAGTTTAATGTCCATTTAACATTTCTCAAACTCCAACTCTCAAAAAGGTTGTCCCATCTGTACTTTCGCTATCCAATATTTTGGATATTTTCTTATTTCGTATATCTTTTCTTTGTTAAATGGACAGTCTAGTCAAAATTAAACTTTCATGATTCAGATAGGGAATGCAATTTAAAACAGTTTTCCAAATTTGCTTTTATCATCAAATTTGCTTGTACTCTTAACATTCTTTTTTGAAAGCTAAACCTAGGTAGGCTCAAACTGAATTAAAAACCGTTGGAAACTGCCTCTTATTCCAGTGCTTTTTGACAGTTTATGACAGTTAGACAGTGCTAGTTCATGTTTGCCATATTGATAACATTGCACTCACTCCCGTGGAGTTATTTAGGAGTCAGCGCTGATTGGATAAAATTCATGTCTGTCAAAAGCACTGAAATGAGTGGGCAGTCTTCAGAGGTTTAGACACAAGGTAATTACAGAGATAATTAGTGTATTCATATTACAGTGTTGGTTATGCAAAACTGGGGAATGGGTAATAAAGGGATTATCTATCTTTTAAAACAATACAAATTTTCAAGTAGACTGTCCCTTTAAGTGCAGAAACACTTATTTTTCTTTTTAAACCAGTATGTTGTACCTCATTATTCTTTTTCTTTCATTTTTTGTATTTCTCTTTTCCTATAATTCTACTGTCTATATCTACTACAAAACATCTGTAGAATTTGATATTTTCTCACTCGAGGATCAATTATTATCTTAAATTTCTTATTTGAAGTATCTCAATTTCTACCCTAACTACTAAAATGTCCTTTTACATGACCTTCCTGAGATCTGGCTGTTCCTAGAACAATGCATAGAAAATGCTGCTTTGAGATGCATGTATCTCACCCACTGTTATTCATGTGCCCGTCCTTATAAAAATACACTAACTTTCCACCTAGACTTCAGAAGACCTTTAAATAAAGGAGAAAATTGGATGCTCATTACAAATAGTTCAGAAATCAAATTCTGTCTTAAGACAGTCAGTTTAAATGCAACAGTTTTGATCATATTTTTTATTATCATGGACACACATATATTTTTACTTAAGCATGTGCTCAAAATAAATAATAAAAAAAATGCAGAACTAATTAATAAGATAAAATATATTTTATTGTTGCAATATGTATTTTAAAAAAAATGATATTATTTGTATAAATATTGAAAAAAAAACCATGTGTAAATACCACCATCTTGAAACCTAGGCTACCTTCTCTGCTGGGAACAATCAGATACATTTATAAATGGGTCACTAGAGTGTGCAACCAGCGACTGTTTGTATAAAGCAATGCATTTCCCCTTGTAGCAGAAATTGTAAAGCCCACAACTTTCAGAATTAATTTACAGGAAAAGGGGGAAAAATAAATAGTAGCAGTATATAGCCGTGCATTCACTTGTAAACTGGAAAAACTTTAAAAAAAAAAGCTTGAAAAGCTATTTAAAGGGTCATAAAACCCAAAATCTCTCTTTCATGGTTCTAATTTACAGGTGGCCCTCGGTTTAAGCCGGTTCAATTTGCACCGTTTCAGAATAACAACCTTTTTTTTCAGTCATGTGACTGCTATTGAAAAGCATTGAAAAGCAGTGCACTAATTAAAATAGCCAGTAGGTGGAGCTGTCCGCTTGTGTTGCAGCAAAGTTATGCAAGCTCAGCAGACAGAAATTAATCTGTGTACACAGAACAGATCTTAACTATCGAGCAGCTTTCAAAGCAACAAGATCTAGCAGCCACTTCCCTATTATCTTCCTGTCCAGCTGCTTGAGGTGAGGGTGCCTAACTGCTTAATCAGTCCAGAGTGAAATGCATAGAATAGGTGCAGACCCAAATTATTAACATGTTAACAATGCAGAGAACTGTTTGCAGAAAAATGAAAGTAAAAAAACGTTTTTGTTCATTAAACTTAGTTTAATGATACAGTCTGTGTGATTACTTAATTAGGTTTATAATGCTGTTTAGCATTTAAAGTCTTCATTTCAAAGCTTTAAAAATAATGTATTAGGTGTTACTTATGACAATTTTGAGAGGGGCCTGGAACCTTACTCCCTCACTTCCCATTGACTTACATTATAAACTGGGTTTCAATTTACAACGGTTTCGATTTACAACCATTCCTTCTGGAACCTAACCCCGGCGTAAACGGAGAGTTACCTGTATTATCAAGTTTGCTTCATTCACTTGGTATCCTTTGTTGAAGGAGCAGCAATGTACTACTGGGAGCTGCCTGAACACATCAGATGAGCCAATGACAATAGGTATATATGTACAATTAGCAATCAGCAGCTAGCTCCCAGTAGTGCTACTCCTGAGCCTACCTAGGTATGTTTTCAACAAAGAATATCAAGAGAATGCAGCACATTAGATAATCGAAGTAAACTAGAAAATTGTTTAAAACTGTATGTTGGAATCATGAAAGAAAAATATTGGGTTTCATGCCCCTTTAAATTAAAACACAAACAGCAATCCAAGCTGTTTACATTGTGTATCACTTTGCTCTATTGTTTAATTATTAGCCTATCAAGAAAATGGTTAACTTAGGGCATGAAACGTCAGTTTAAAAATTATAATACATATTAAAATTATTTGTTTGTGTCAAGTATACCTTTTATAATCTGTGTATTTATAAAGAGAACAAAAAATAACATCCAAAAAAGAGTACCATGAATAAAGAACACACAATGTTTTAAAGGAACAGTAAAGCTAATATCAAACTTGTGTGATTCTTATAGAGCATGCCATTTTAAACAATTTTCTAATTTATTTTTATTATCAAATTTGTTTTGTTCCTTTGGTATCCTTTGTTAAAGAGTTATAGGACGTCAGAAGCATGTACATATTTTTAGCACACTATGGGCTATAACAAGTGGTGTACTAACTTTTGAGTATGAGCGATATTGGCTTTTTGTGCGCAATCGGAATAGCACTCGTATTACAAGTTGAAAGTATTTACCTATACCTGTAAATCTATTCCTTTAGATATATGGGTATTGGTATCTAGTTTACATTAACAGTATCATATATAGAGAAATATATATTTAATAATAAAAATTAAAAAAAAATCTATGTGAAGAACATAGGAATGTAAAATATGTATAACACAATTTGTGTTTTGCAATTTAGATCTAACACAGTGTTGGGTTTGCGCACATTAAGAATTAGTAATCTTAAAGTGCATTCTTGAAATATTAAAAATAAAATATTAACAAATAATACTAAAAATTACATTATATTATACACACTGTAAAAATAATCCATAGAGTGTATCTATATCTTTTACAGTTTTTTGTTTTTTAACCATATGTATGTAGCGCACAAAATAATCTAGCAAAAGGCATACACACACTTCTAAAGTGGCAAACAAAATTTGATTATAGAAACAAGTTGGAAAAGTGTTTAAAATTGCATTCTCTGGGGCCGAATTATTAAGCTTCGAATGGAGCTTGATGCCCCTTTTTCCGCGCGAAGACCGCTGCTTCATGACTTGTCCACCTGCTCTGAGATCGGGTTGATTGACACCCCCTGCTAGCGGCCACAAATCTGCACGGGGCGGCATTGTACCTTCAGTTCACAAGAACTGCTGGTGCAATGATAAATGCCGACGGCGTATACTGTCGGCATTTATCGATGTGCAGAGGACATGATACGCTACATCGTATCATGTCCGCTTGCGCTATGATAAATCTACCCCTCTATCTGAAACATGACCATTTTATTTTGACTTGACTTTCCCTTTAATAAGCAGGATTTCATCTGCAATTCGGCACATTTATATTTGCATAGAGATTTATATAATATATAAGGGGGAATGAGTTATGATAATACTTACTGAGAAGGTATAAATCTGTTGCTTCTCTCTGTCAACAGGCTGTAGTAAAGTCAGGTAACGAGTTATTCCAGATTGTGTCACCGTAAAAATGGAACTGTAATCATTCAAATACAGAAAGAGCTGTGGATCCTTCGTCTTTAAAAACAAACAAACACATTATAAGTTATTGCAGCAATATGCTGGCAACATTTCAATGTAATTGCTTTACTTTATATAGATCACTCAACAGCAATCCATAAAACTTTGAAAACTATTTTACAAAGTAATTAAGGTAACAGTTCTACTAGACTGAAAATGTGAACATGACACTTGTTAATTCAGACTCTAACAATCACAATATTAACAATGATCATAATATTATTTTAATCATCACATTTGATACATTTTTTCCTACAAACTCTTTTAAATGGTAAACATAAAATATTCAATATAAACATCTTGAGAAGTATTTTATGTTTATCCAGGTTAGCATTGGGTATTTGTTAATGTTTTTACTTTGATATTAGAATGACAGAATAAAATGTCCCCTTGACATTTGGTCATCCATTCCAGTATTTCTATAGAACACTTGGTTTTCTAACCTGTGTTTTTAACCTTGGTTTTCAAGCCACATTTTGAGGCTATCTGAACTAGAGCGCAGGTGAAATAATCAGCTGATTAGTAAACATGGTTAACTGCTCTAATCTAAGGTAATCCTGAAAACCTGGCCTGTTGGGGAGGCCTGAGGACAGGTTTGAAAATCAGTGCTATAGAACATGTTGAGATCTGAGCATATCCTAAAAGAGCTAATTGAGTAAAATAGTTTGTATACATTTTTTTTTTTTTTTAAATTGCTGGCAAGTATTTTTTTTTCCTCAAAAATAAGCAAAATTAGTTACATAGCCACGCTGTCTGGAGTAGTCTGATCCACCCCCCTATCAGTGTTTAGCTACAGAAACACAGGCATTGTATTTCACAGCAGATTATTTGCTTCTAGGCATGCTCCAGCAGATGAGTGAGCATGCTTGCATTCTACCAAAGCAAAGATAGATATAGATGCATGTGTATGTGTATGTGTGTGTGTGTGGGGGGGGGGGGGGAGTTAGAGTTGTACAATGCAGAAACTTAAAAGAAAGGGTTAATGGCAAGACTGCAGTATACATTTTCAGGTAAAGTAATTAAAGTGCATATTATATTTTGTCTCTATCCCAACTTGTTTTATGTCCCTTTAATGGGACTTTCTGATACAAAATGTTGCACTTGTTTTTGGTAACAATTTCTATACTTCAGCAAGTATTGTAAGTGTGTTTGTGATCATAATCCCAAAATGTATCTGCTGTTAATGCTCCTAAATCTTAAAATCACTACCTACCAAAAACAACATACAATCATTATTTGTTGTTAATCTCGCTATTATGTAATCAAAAAATGAAATGCACACAATTTATGACAAACAAAATGTCGATTTCATGGGTTTAGCAATTACATTGCAGGTTAAAGGTCTTTCATACTGATTGGTCCTTTTTAGTTTAGGGCTATTTTTCACTGAACCAATAATGAAAAAAGTGCTTCTTATAAACATAAACAATGAAAATGGCTGACTGTGAAAGTGCCGTCATCGAATGTTTGGGAATGAATATTCTGAAAAATTAGTTTTCCTGAATTTTTGTCTCTTGCACTACACAGTTTTCATTTCATTTTAAACTAAACAGGTACTGAATATTCGTAAAACGTTTACATCCATTTAAAAGAAAAAAAAAAAGTTCACCTGTAGCGTGATACTTACCTCTTGCGTTCTAGAGCTGCGCTAATCCCAACCCTTCTTCACAGAGTTCTGGGCCACACTAATAGGAGGCTTAGAGCGGCTGATCCTAGGGCCTGTGCTAAAGGACCTTCTCCTTTAACATAGGGTCTGGGATCCGCAATGCTAAGCTTCTTCTTAGCGCGGTTTAGGGCTCAGTGAAGAAGGGTTGGGATAAGCACAGCTCTCCAGCACGCTTGCGGTAAGTATTTAACCCCTAAAGGTAATTTAAAGGAAACTAATCAATACTGAAGAACTTAATCAGTAGTTCTTCAGTTTCTTTAAATTTAGTTGGTGCCATAGTTTGCATATTGGTTTCTAAAAACCTAAAAAAATATTTGTGTTTACATCACCAATTGACATTTGTAATGAAACAAATGCAAAAGTCTACTGATAATTATCACACAACAGATAGTGATCAACCCCAATGACCCAAAGGGGTTAAACACAAAGGTAATGTCACAATCATCAATCAAATGCAGAACATTAATGGTGAACTAATCAAGAGCATAAGTCATACACAGGAGAAGGGATCCGTTACACTGATTTACCTGTAGCATGCTGGAAAGCCGCACTAATAGTGCAGCCCTGGAGTCTATGAAGAAGAAGAGGTTTAGCAAGGTTCCCCAGTGGGCTACAGGTAAGTAATACACCTAATTTAAAGAATAATGAATACATATTTATAAATTATAGTCATTATCCTTAAAGGGACAGGGAACCTAAACATTTTCTTTCATGATTTGGATATAACATACAATTATAAACAACTTTCCAATTTACTTCTATTATCAAATTTGCTTAATTCTCTTATTATTCTTTGCTGAAGGAACAGCATTTTATATCTAGTTAGCCAATCACAAGAGACAAATGTGTTCAGGCACCAATCAGCTGCTAACTCCCACTAGTGTAGGATATGTGTGTATTCTTTTTCAACAAGGGATACCAAGAGAGCAAAGCACATTGGAAAATAGAAGTGAATTTAAAAGTGCCTTAAAATTACATGATCTATTTAAATCATGCAAGTTTCATTTCGACTAGACATGTGCGATTCGGTTCGGATCGATTCGGAAATTCGGCCGAATTCGTAAAATTTGGGATTCGGATCGATTCAAATTAAATTAGTGCCAAATCTACAAATAAATCCGAATTAGTTCGGATTTATTCGGTAGATTCAGATGGCCATGGATTACACTAGTATTGTACAGTATATTAGGTTATATCACTCTGCTATGGGTTACACCTAATATACAGTACATAATACTAGTGTAATACACAGCATATCCCACCTAACACTTACCGAAATTCCGAATTTCCGAACCAAAATGAACCGAATCGACACCGAACCGAATTTATTCGAATCCGAATAAATCCGAACCGAATTGATTAGAATTTTTCCGAATTCGAATCAATCCGAACCGAAATTAAAAAAAAATCCGAATCGATCCGAACCGAACCAAATTTTTTCGCCATGCACATATCAAATTTCGACTTTCCGATCCCTTTAAAATCAGTTAGTGCATTCATTTGGATATTCATTTTGTTAAAAAGAAACTAATATCTGCATTTTTTATGAATTGAAATTCATAACGAAATTAATGCACAGCCTTAATATATATGCAGACATCAATATGCTCCTGAGTTTACCTAGTTATGCTTTTCAAAGGATACCAAAAAAACAAACACCTAGATTAAAAGTTGTGCGTTCGTGTTTTAACACTGAAAAAAAATTGTAATTTCAGCGTTAAAACATCACTGCAGTCATTACTTTTTTCATTAGACTTCCATAGCGCAACCATTACGAATTTTGCGGTGAGTCTAAAAAGCTTGCGTTACACCCTCTACCAACAAGATTAGTTTTGCCATCTGAGAGCAATAGTTATGAGTTTTACGCAACAAAACTGTACATAAAACTCATAACTAAACTGTTACAAAGTAAACTAACACCCATAAACTACCTATTAACCCCTAAACCGAGGCCCTCCTGATCACAAATACTATATTAAACTTATTCACCCCTAATCTGCCGCTCCCGACATCGCTGCCACTAATAAAATTTATTAACCCCTATTCTGCCGCTCCCCAACATCGTTGCTACTATAATAAAGTTATTAATGCCTAAACTGCCGCCCTCCTGCATCGCAAACACTATTTAAATATTATTTACCCCTAATCTGCCATCTGCCCACATCGCTCCCACTATACTAAAGTTATTAACCCCTATTCCGCCTCTCCCCGACACCGCCGCCAATATAATAAACCTATTAACCCTTAAACTGCAAGCCCCCCACAACAAAATATACTAAATTAAACTATTAACCCCTAAACCGAAATCCCCCTACATCGCAATAAACTAATTTAAACTAGTAATCCCTAAACCTAACGCCCCCCTAACTTTATATTAAAATTACAATTTCCCTACCTTAAATTAAATTAAAACTTACCTGTCAAATTAAAAAACTAAGTTTAAACTAAAAAAATGAAACTAATATAATTATTAAACTAAAATTAAACCTACTACCAATTAAAGAAAACTAAAATAAACATTAAAAAAATACTAACACTACTATAAAAATTACAAAATATCTAATTACAAAAAATAAAAAAGACTAAATTACGAAAAATAACAAACAAAATTATCAAAAATAAAAAAGAATTATACCTAATCTAATAGACCTATAAAAATAAAAAAGCCCACCAAAAAAAAAAAAAAACCTAGCCTACAATAAACTAAAAATAGCCCTTAAAAGGGCCTTTTGTAGGGCATTGCCCTAAGTTAAACAGCTCTTTTACCTGAAAAAAAAAATACAAAGACCCACTAACATTACAAACTCCCCACCCCCCAAACCCACAAAATAAAAAAACTATCTAAAAAACCTAAGCTACCCATTGCCCTGAAAAGGGCATTTGTATGGGCATTGCCCTTAAAAGGGCATTTAGCTTCTTTGCATTGCCCTTAAAAGGGCATTTAGCTCTTTTACGAAAAGCCCAAACCCTAAACTAAAAATAAAAAACACCCAAAAAAGTTAAAAAATCCTAACACTAACCCCCAAAGATCCACTCACAGTTGCTGAAGTGCCACTTGAAGAATCTTCATCCCGGCGGCTCCATCTTCATCCCAGCGGCTCCATCTTCATCCAGGCGGCATCTTCTATCTTCATCCCGGCGGTGCCGAGCAGGTCCATCCTGAAGACATCCGGCACGGAGCTTCCTCTGACCATATGAAGAGGATGCTCTGCGCCGGATGTCTTCAGAATCGACCCGCTCCACGCCACCGGGATAAAGATAGAAGACGCCGCCGGGATGTAGAAGATGCCGCCTGGATGAAGATGGAGCCGCCTGGATGAAGATGGAGCCGCTAGGATGAAGGTCCTTCAAGCCGGACTTCAGCAGTTGTGAGTGGATCTTTGGGGGTTAGTGTTAGGACTTTTTAAACTTTTTTGGGTGGTTTTTTTTTTAGTTTAAGGTTTGGGCTTTTCGTAAAAGAGCTAAATGCCCTTTTAAGGGCAATGAAAAAGAGCTAAATGCCCTTTAAAGGGCAATGCCCATACAAATGCCCTTTTCAGGGCAATGGGTAGCTTATGTTTTTTAGATAGTTTTTTTTATTTTGTGGGTTTGGGTGGGAGGTGGGGTTTGTAATGTTAGTGGGTCTTATGTTTTTTTCAGGTTATTGGTAGTTTATTCTAGATTAGGTTTTTTAATTTTATTTTTTTTTTTTTTTAAATGGGTATTAGTATTAAAATAGGAATAATTTTTATTATTTTTGATAATTTGTTATTTTGTGTAATGTTTTTTTTTGTTTTGGGGTCGGTTTTTATTTTTATATTAGGGCTTGGGCATTTCATAAAAGAGCTGAATGCCCTTTTAAGGGCAGGAAAAAGAGTGAAATGCCCTTTTAAGGGCAATGCCCATACAAATACCCTTTTCAGGGCAATGGGTAGATTAGGTTTTACTTTATTTTTATTTTGTGGATTTGGGGGGTGGGGGGTTGTATACTGTTAGGGGATGTTTGTTTTGTTTTGTAGCAAAAGAGCTGTTAACTTTAGGGCAATGCCCTACAAAAGGCCCTTTTAAGGGCCTGTAGTTTATTCTAAATTATAGGCTTTTTTATTTTGTGGTGTTTTTTGTTTTTGTTTTTAAAAAGGGTATTAGAATAGGAATACATTTTATTGTTTTAGATAAATTTGTTTGTTATTTTTTGTAATGGTAGTTTTTTTTATATTTTGAAATGTTAGTGTTTTTTATTTTTTGTAATGGTAGTTTTTTTTATATTTTGAAATGTTAGTGTTTTTTATTTTTTGTAATGGTAGTTTTTTTTTTGTTGTAATGTTAGGTTTTAGTGTAAGGCAGCTTAGGTTTTATTTCACAGGTAAATTTGTATTTATTTTAACTAGGTAGTTAGTAAATAGTTAATAACTATTTAATAACTAGTCTACCTAGTTAAAATAAATAGAAACTTATCTGTGAAATAAAATGAAAACCTAAGATAGCTACAATATAACTATTAGTTATATTGTAGCTAGCTTAGGTTTTATTTCACAGGTAAGTTTGTATTTAGTTTTAAATAGGTATTATTTAGTTAATAATAGTAATTTGAATTTAGCTCTATTTTAATTATGTTAAAGTTAGGGGGTGTTCGGGTTAGGGTTAGATTTAGGGGTTAATATAGTTTAATTGTGGTTGTTGCGATGTGGGGGGCTGGCGGCTTAGGGGTTAATAGGTTTATTTAGTGGTAGTGATGTGGGAGGCCAAAGGTTTAGGGGTTAATAACTTTATTTAGTGGCAGCAATTTTGGGTAACGGCTGAATAGGGGTTAATAGATTTATTATAGTGTGGGCAATGTTGCTGACCGAAGCCAGTATCCCAATAAACTAGTGGATATACTACATAGACTCAGCGTGTTTCTTTTTCCTCATCTCATATGTTAATAACTTTAGTATAGTGGCAGCGATTTTGGGAGTGGCAGATCAGGGGTTAATAGCTTTATTTAGGTGGTGGCGATATCGGGAGCAGCAGATTAGGGGTTAATAACATTATGTAGGTGTCGGCAATGTTGGGGGCAGCAGATTAGGGGTGTTTAGATTTGGGGTTTATGTTAGGGTGTTCGGTTTAAACGTTATTTTTTTCCCCCATAGATATCAATGGTGCTGCGTTACAGAGTTTTTCTTTCCGCGATCGCAGGTGTTAGGCTTTTTCTAACCCTTGTCCCATTGATGTCTATGGGGGGAAGCGTGCACAAGCTTGTCAAAACAGTGCTTGTATTGTGTGCGGTACGGAGCTCAACGCAACAATATTGCACGCACAAGCCGGCTGTTTGAAAACTTGTAATGGCTGCACTATAGAGGGTTAAATAACGCAACTTTTGTGGCGTTCGTTAATTTCCCTATAGCGGGCATAACTCATAATCTAGGTGATAGCAAATTAGAACATAAAAGTAGATAGGAAATGCGTTTTAAACGGAATGCTCTGTCTGAATCTTAAAAGTTTAATTTTAACTTTATCGCCCCTTTAAATGAATATTAAAATGGTGATAATAAAAATAAGACACAATACAATATTTATGCCTTGATACAGTCTGTCATTTTAAAACGAAGAGTTCCTGTTTTCTAGTTACATTTTGTTTATAGGTTTTTATTTAACAAAACAGATTTGCCGCTTAAGTAACTGCCCACGCAGAAAGCATAAATACCAGTGTTGCTTTACAGAAAATGTAATATCTGGGATTGAAAATGTGAAAAATACATCTATCTGTAAAACAGTAAGAGCGAACTTTTTCACCTAGAAAAATGTGTCAAACTGAAAAATTGTAAGCATTGTTATTTGAGTATGTTTTTAAACAATGTAAAATTACTAAAAAACACTTCTATGAAAAGGTATATGAGTGGTGTATTTTATGTTTCCTGTCATAAAATAAAGATATAGGAATATTTTAATCATAGTGAAGTTTAATTACTTTTTTTAAGACAATTAAAATAATCCATTCATGTATTCAAATTATTACAAATTCTGACCAATGTTGTTAGAAAATATCTTTGCTTGAAGTAACTGGTAATAATATTTCTTCTAATGCAGTCTTGTTACTGAATTAATTAAAGCAAAACAAAATGAATATGGGATGACATAAAGATTTGCCTGTTACAATAATCTGAAACATTGTTGAATTAAGTTGCCAGCCTTTTACAATTTTTTTCCAGTGAAACAAGTGTGTAAAACGTATTGGAGTTTATTTTGATATATTGCAAATTAGTCATATTGTTTGTAAGATTAAATGGGTCCAGTTTGGAAATCTTGTTCAGTTTAAATAATTCTGATCTCTGCTCAGTATCTCGGAAATATTAACATTCCATTCCATATAGGCTGTACAATTCCAACACACTATTGCAAACACTGGTGTTATAAAACAAAAGTCTGCTTTAGATTTAAACACTATGGCCTCTATTTATCAAGCTGTCAACTGCAAATACGCTGGAATTCCGCGACGTGTTTGTAGCGAGCCTGATTCACCGTAGTTATCAAAGGCTAGAGACCGGCAAAAGTAGAATTTAGTGACGTAACATACGATCCACTCGACTCAGTCCGACACAGATTGATGGTTACGTCACTCCAGATGTTCCGAACGCAAGTTCGGCACAATCTGACTACTTTTGGAAGTTATCAAGGTCCTACCAGGTACGCTCGCCACTATTCCGGCCCAGCATACCTGGTTTTCAATCTGCCGCCCTGGAGGCGGCGGATGCCTTAGGATTCAATGGGAGTCTGACAGCAGCGAAAGCTCATGTTCGCTGCTGCCCGATAGCCCATTGATTCCTATGGGAACATTTACACCTAACACCCTAACATGTACCCGAGTCTAAACACCCCTAATATGCCCCCGTACACCGCCGCCACCTACATTCTAATTATTAACCCCTACCGCCGCCGCTCCGGACCCTGCCGCCACCTACATTATATTTATTAACCCCTAATCTACCCCCCTACACCGCCGCCACCTACATTATATTTATTAACCCCTAATCTTCCCCTCCACACCGCCGCCACCTCCATTATATTTATTAACCCCTAATCTGCCCCCTACCACACCGCCACCACTATATTAATTTTATTAACCCCTAAACCTAAGTCTAACCCTAACCCTAACATCCACCCTAACTTAAATATTATTAAAATTAATCTAAATAAATGTACTATTATTAACTAAATTATTCCTATTTAAAACTAAATACCTATAAAATAAACCCTAAGATAGATACAATATAACTAATAGTTACATTTGTATCTAGCTTAGGGTTTATATTTTACAGACAACTTTGTATTTATTTTAACTAGGTACAATAGTTATTAACTATTTAATAACTACCTAGTTAAAATAAATACAAAGGTACCTGTAAAATAAATCCTAACCTAAGTTACAATTACAACTAACACTATAATTAAATAAATTAAATTAATTAACTACAATTACCTACAATTAAAAACAATTAAATAAAATAAACTAAAGTACAAAAATAAAACACTAAATTACAGAAAATACAAAAAATAATTACAAGAATTTTAAACTAATTACACCTAATCTAAGCCCCCTAATAAAATAAAAAAGCCCCCAAAATAATAAAATTCCCTACCCTATACTAAATTACAAATAGCCCTTAAAAGGGCCTTTTGCGGGGCATTGCCCCAAAGTAATCAGCTCTTTTACCTGTAAAAAAGAAATACACCCCCCAATATTACAACCTACCACCACACACCCAAACCTACTCTAAAACCCACCCAAACCCCCCTTAAAAAAACCTAACACTAACCCCCTGAAGATCACCCTACCCTGAGCCGTCTTCACCCGGCTGGGCACAAGTGGACCTCCAGAGGGGCAGAAGTCTTCATCCGATCCGGCAGAAGAGGACCTCCAGACAGGTAGAAGACTTCATCCAGGTGGCATCTTCTATCTTCATCCATCCGGAGCGGGTCCATCTTCAATCCATCCGACGCGGAGCATCCTCTTCCATCGATGTCCTAACGAAGAATGAAGGTTCCTTTAAATGACGCCATCCAAGATGGCGTCCCTTGAATTCCGATTGGCTGATAGGATTCTATCAGCCAATCGGAATTAAGGTAGGAAAAATCCTATTGGCTGATGCAAATAGCCAAAAAGATTGAGCTCGCATTCTATTGGCTGATTGGAACAGCCAATAGAATGCAAGCTCAATCCTATTGGCGGATTGGATCAGCCAATAGGATTGAACTTCAATCCTATTGGATGATTGCATCAGCCAATAGGATTTTTCCTACCTTAATTCCGATTGGCTGATAGAATCTTATCAGCCAATCGGAATTCAAGGGACGCCATCTTGGATGACGTCATTTAAAGAAACCTTCATTCTTCATTAGGACGTCGATGAAAGAGGATGCTCCGCGTCGGATGGATTGAAGATGGACCTGCTCCGCTCCGGATGGATGAAGATAGAAGATGCCGCCTGGATGAAGTCTTCTGCCCGTCTGGAGGTCCTCTTCTGCCTGGATTGGATGAAGACTTCTGCCCCTCTGGAGGTCCACTTGTGCCCGGCTGGGTGAAGACGGCTCAAGGTAGGGTGATCTTCATGGGGTTAGTGTTAGGTTTTATTAAAGGGGGTTTGGGTGGGTTTTAGAGTAGGATTGGGTGTGTGGGTGGTAGGTTTTAATGTTGGGGGGTTGTATTTCTTTTTTTACAGGTAAAAGAGCTGATTACTTTGGGACAAAGCCCCACAAAAAGCCCTTTTAAGGGCTATTTGTAATTTAGTTTAGGGTAGGGAATTTTATTATTTTGGGGGGCTTTTTAATTTTATTAGGGGGCTTAGATTAGGTGTAATTAGTTTAAAATTCTTGTAATTATTTTTTTATTTTCTGTAATTTAGAGGGGGTTATTTTTTTACTTTAGTTTATTTTATTTAATTGTATTTAATTGTAGGTAATTGTAGTTAATTAATTTAATTTATTTATTTGTAGTGTTAGGTGTAATTGTAACTTAGGTTAGGGTTTATTTTACAGGTAAATTTGTATTTATTTTAGCTAGGTAGATATTAAATAGTTAATAACTATTTAATAACTATTGTACCTAGTTAAAATAAATACAAAGTTGTCTGTAAAATAAAAATAAACCATAAGATAGCTACAATCTAACTATTAGTTATATTGTAGCTAGCTTAGGGTTTACTTTACAGGTAAGTATTTAGTTTTAAATAGGAATTATTTATTTAATTATAGTTATTTTATTTAGATGTATTTAAATTATATTTAAGTTAGTGGGTGTTAGGGTTAGACTTAGGTTTAGGGGTAAATAACTTTATTATAGTGGCCACGGTGTAGGGGGGCAGATTAGGGGTTAATAAATATAATATAGGTGGCGGTGGGCTCCGGGAGCGGCGGTTTAGGAGTTAAACAATTTATTTAGTTGCGGCAGGGTCTGGGATCAGCAGGATAGGGGTTAATAACTTTATGTAGGTGGCGGCGGTATAGGGGATGGCAGATTAGGGGTTAATATATTTATTAGAGTTGCGGTGGGGTCCGTGAGTGTCGGTTTAGGGGTTAATAACTTTATTCAGTTGCGGGGGGCTCCTGGAGCGGCAGTATAGGGGGTAAAACAGTATAGTGTGGGCGCTTAGCAACAGAATAGCAAGAAAGCTGCGAATAAGCCGATGAGCAGCGAGATCGATGACTGTGAGTTAACAACAGTCCGCTGCTCATCGCACCGTACTTGGTGCGCGGCTTTTTGACATCTTTCTTGATAATTTTGGCGAACGTATTCAGGTCCACAGCAGCGATGTTATGCGAACTTAGGCGAGCGTATTGGTGCCGTCGAATGCAATGAAATTGTTTTACCTGCTCTCAGTAGGTGTGTTGTTCTCTAGCCTATCCGGCTTCTATAGCCTAAGCCGCAACTCTCTAGTTGCAAACGAGCCAACCGGAAGTCACGCTCGCCTCCTGCAGATCTCTCACTACAGTCTCCGCTCTCAACGGAGTGAGACACTGCAAGCTCTACTGCGTCATCAGCTGCAGCCGGACATCAAACAGGAGCTGCCGCTCAAGCCAACTTCGCTGCCATCTGCCCTGCAGGTTCAGCACCTACCAGTCACCTCCATTCAGCGATCCCAGGGCTACCAAGTACCGGGGTTTGTCAGGTCATATTATGAACTGTTAACTACCCATCTGATGCTGTTATATCTGTTGCAGCAATATTATCTGATATATGTGATAATGTGCTAAGTTTTTCTATAGAACTGTGACGCAGCAAGGGCGCTACTTCCATTCCTTGACTGGTAGTAATTAGTGCGGTTCCTCTCTGGGAACTGGTCACTCTCCTGAGGGCTATATAAAGTCAGTAGGGATAACTGAATGCTTCTGCTAGTTGTTGTTATCCTCCCTATCACAATCACAAACCACCACTTGTTAAATTAACAGACTGCTGCACACATTTCTGCAACACATCACATACCACTATTAACTTTACAGAAGGATCTTTCCACACATCTAATACTCAGCATAGCTACTATATATACTGATACAAGGAGATACAGTGTGTGAATTAATTAATTAATTGTGTGGGACGGTGTCAAATGCTTTGCTGAAATTTAGATATGCTACATCAACTGCTCCACCCTTATCTAATACTTTTGTTACATAATCAAAGAAGTCAATTAGATTAGTCTGACATGATCTCCCTGAAGTAAAACCATGCTGATTTTGGTCCTCTAAATTGTTTGTCTTTATGTAAGTCATAATTCTTTCTTTTAAGAGGCTTTCCATTAATTTCCCTACTACTGGCTTATAGTTACCAGATTCCTCTCTACTGCCCTTTATATGAAGAGATATTACATTTGCTATTCTCCAATCTCCAATCATCTGGGACAGCTCCTGTTAATAGTGACTGATTAAACAGTTCAGTTAATGGGACAGTTAGCACTGATCAAAGTTCTTTTAAAACCCTTGGATGAATATTATCAGGACCCACTGCCCTTTTAACATTTACTTTTGATAATGCTAACAAAACCTCATCCTCTGTAAAAAAGATTAGTGTTAAGCTTGTTTCTATTTTTCATAGCATCCCTTAATGTAAGACATTCTATCTTCACAATCTTTTGTGAAAACAGAACAGAAGTAATCATTGAGACAGTCTGCAATTTGCTTATCTCCTTCTATTATTCTATCATCAACTGATTTCAATTTTACTATTCCTACCTTATTTTTTCTTCTTTCACTGATATATCTAAAGAATGTTATGTCCTCATGTCTTACTGACTGTGCTATCTTCTCTTCTGCATGAGCTTTACCCTTCCTAATTAACTGCTTAGTCTTTTTTTGTTGGAGTCTCCATATTTTCATATCCTCATCTGATTGTGTGTGTCTGTAATTTTTATAAGCAATGAACACACCCTAATGGTTGTGGAGGTTATTGTTGGAGTGAAGTGATCACAGAACATATCATTATAAACAGTGAACCTCAGAGGCACTGCTTAAAAAAGCAAAGGAGGAGCCAGTTCTGTCTTGTGTTTTGCTCTGGGTCTCTTTGGAATTTACCAATTCCCCTGAGGAACATAAATCTAGTTTATGTAGGGGGTTACTGGTGAACATCACAGAGGATAGGATAAATAAAGCATATTTTCTGATTTTGTCCCAAAATTGTTTCAGTTTATGAGGGAGTATTGACCTTTACTGGCCAGCTCAATCTAAATTTGAAAATTAATTACTTGTCTGTTAAGATGCTATTAAAGTAAAAAGAAAAAAAAAACAAAACATGAATTTGTGAAAGCATGTAATATGAAGTCTAGTGACCCTCCACCTCTATGTGTTTAATCTCTGCAATGGGGTTAAACACATATCAGAAGTACAACTTGTGACCCATAGAGCAGAGGAAACTTCCACTGATCCAATCATAAGCACTAGCCACACGACTCAGTTGTGTAAATACTACTGCTGATTTGATCAGTGGCAGTTTCTACTTGGGACCAGCAGTGCTCTATGGGTCCGCTGTGATACTTTTACTTAGTATTTAGCCCCCTTTGCAATGAATTAAGCATGTCATTTTCAGCTATAATTGCCCTTTAATGATTATTCTATTGTCATTTCAGGTGATGATTGCAAATAGATGAAATTTTCACATTACCCATGAAGAGAGGGTGCAGTCAGACCAGCATCTATTTAGGGCTAACTGAAAGAATTACATTTTGTTATTAAATATAGTAACCCTGTTTAAAGAGGTCTAGGATGTGATTTATAAAGTATTGTAATAAGAGTAATAGTAATTTAGAACTAAGTTAATGTAATGTATCATAATTTACAATGGGTAATTAAATCAGTATGTTATATCTTTTCAGTTCTTACTCATGCAGTGCTCCAGACTATCATCAAACATTTTGCATATTATTTTTCTATTTTTTATTTTTATTTATTTATTTATTATCATAAAACAATCCAATGGAAGTGCAAAAAATAATTAAAAAACAAACAAACATTTAATTTCATTGTAACATTTATTTTGAGAAAACATCAAAACAAGAAGTGGAGTTTTGCGTTGTATTCATTATTGTATTGTTAACATTTGGGTAACTTTTTCTCATATATATTTCATCAGAGACTGCCCCACATTGCCTAAATTACTTATGGCTAGATTTAGAGTTTTGTCGGTAAAGACCCGCGTAGCTAACGCTGCTTTTTTTCCCAGCGCACCCTTAAAACAACGCTGGTATTTAGAGTTGTCTGAGGGGCCGCGTTAGGCTCAGAAAAGGGTGCGTTGAGCCTAATTTAGCTCCACATCAACCCTCAATACCAGCGTTGCTTACAGTAGCGGTGAGCTGGAAAAACGTGCTTGTGCACGATATCCCCATAAGAAACAATGGGGCAGTTTGGGTTGCAAAAAAACAGCGTTCAGCTCCTAACGCAGCCCCATTGTTTCCTATGGGGAAACACTCTCTAAGTCTTCACCTAACACCCTAACATGAACCCCGAGTCTAAACACCCTTAACCTTACACTTATTAACCCCTAATCTGCCGACCCCAATATCGCTGACACCTGCATTATATTATTAACCCCTAATCTGCCGCTCCGGACACCGCCGCAACCTACATTATCCCTATGAACCCCTAATCTGCTGCCCCTAACACCGCCGACCCCTATATTATATTTATTACACCCTAATCTGCCCCCCCCCAATGTCGCCACTACCTTACCTACACTTATTAACCCCTAATCTGCCGACCGGACCTCGCTGCCACTATAATAAATTTATTAACCCCTAAACCGCCACACTCCCGCCTCGCAAACACTATAATAAATGTTATTAACCCCTAATCTGCCCTCCCTAACATCGCCGCCACCTACCTACAATTATTAACCCCTAATCTCCTAATTACACATCTGGTAATTAAATGACATGATACATACAATGGCGTTAAAAAGTTTGTGGTCACTTACAAATTTACTTATTTTCCATGAAAACATATATAAAATGAGTTAGAACAGTAAATATAGCCATTAACAATGTTAGAAATAATAAATGTCCTTCAAATTTTGCATTCGTCAAATAATCCTCCATGTGCTGCAATTACAGCCTTGCAGACCTTTGGCATTCTAGTTGCCAATTTGTTGAGGTAATCTGAAGAGATTTCACCCAATGATTCCTGAAGTACCTCCCACAAATTGGATTGGCTTGATGGGCACTTCTTACGTACCATACGGTCAAGCTGCTCCACCACAGCTCAAAAGGGTTGAGATCTAGTGACTGTGCTGACCACTCCATTAAAGACAGAATACCAGCTGAATACTTCATACCTAAATAGTTCTTACATAGTTAGGAGCTGTGCTCTGGGTCATTGTCCTGTTGTAGGAGGAAATTGGCTCCAATCAAGCTCTGTCCACAGGGCATGGCATGGTGTTGCAAAATAGAGTGACAACCTTCCTTCTTCAAGTTCCCTTTAACCCTGTATAAATCTCCCACTTTACCACCACCAAAGCACCCCCAGACCATCACAATGTCTCCACCATGCTTGAAATATGGCGTCAAACAATCCTCCAGCATCTTCTCATTTGGTCTGCATTTCACGAATGTTCTTCTTTATGATCCAAACACTTCAATCTTAGATCTGCCCATAACACTTTTTTTCCAATCTTCCTCTGTCCAGTGTCTGTGTTCTATTGCCCATCTTAATCTTTTCTTTTTATTGGCCAGTCTGAGATATGGCTTTTTCTTTGCAACTCTGTCTAGAAGGACAGTATCCTGCAATTGCATCTTTACTGTTGATGTTGAGACTGGAGTTTGTGGGTACTATTTAATGAAGCTGCCAGTTGAGGACCAGTGAGGAATCTGTTTTTAAAACTAGAGACTCTAGTGTATTTATACTTTTGTTTAGTTGTGCACCGGGGGCCTCCCACTCCTCTTTCTATCCTGGTTAGAGCCAGTTTACGCAGTTTTGGGAAGGGAGTAGTACACAGTGTTGTAAAAGATCTTCAGTTTCTTGGCAATTTCTCGTATGGAATAACCTTCATTTCTCAGAACAAGGATAGACTGATGAGTTGTACATTGTATTTCTGAGTAGTTTGAATTTATTTTAATGGACAAAAAATAGCTTTTCTTTCAAAAGCAAGGCATTTTTAAGTGACCTCAAACTTTTGAACACTAGTGTATGTGCATAGCCACCAATCACCAGCTAGCTTCCTAGTAGTGCACATCTTTTCAACAAAGGATACCAACAGAAATAAATTTGATAATAGAAATAAATTAAAAAGTGTGTTATCATTGAATGCTCTAGCTGAGCTATGAAAGATTAATTTTGACTTGTCTCTTTAAATTAAAATTTGTAGAATTCAGACAGCTGTTTTAGTAATAATTAGATAACTAGGAAAATGTTCATATTCTTTAATAATGTACACTGGGAAAGAAAAGTAAATGAAAAAATGGCAAATTGACCAATGGGATCTTTTTTATAAATAACAAAAACAATATTGTAAATATAGTTTTAGATATAGGAATGGAAAAAAGGCTACAGAATTGTAAAAAGTAGAATCTATAATTGTTATTTTGGAAACATCACATTTATGAAGTTAAATGGAGAGTTCTTCTGTGGCATTTATATATTGTTATTTTTCATTTATAAAACACCAGTTTATTGCGTAATTCAGCATATAGTTAAGAAAGCATCTGCTGTTAACAGCTGGTCTATATAACTGAACTTGTGGAAGTAATATACTTTAATGTAGAAAATTAATGTTGAATGTTTATTATAGATGTAATGCAGAATATATAGCAGTAAATATCCAGGTGCAAAATATAATTCACAGATTATGTACAATGGATCATAGATTTCACAATAGGCTTTTTCATTATTATTTTTTTCATTTGATCCATTTATGTTCATCTAAGTTTTGTTTAATATTATGATACCACTTTTGCCACAATTTGCTCCTGAAAAGGATTTTTGCTTTGTGGCCAAATTGGGATCTGAGTTTTTCAAATGATCTCAATGCTATATTGTATCTTTTATTAAAAAACACACTGCCACAAATGCTTTTTCAACCAAAAAGCTCTGGAAAATTACTTAGTGGGGGCCTATCTATCAAGCTCCGAAAGGAGCTTGACGGCCTGTGTTTCTGGCGAGTCTTCAGACTCGCTGGAAACAGCAGTTATGGAGCAGCGGTCACAAAGACCGCTGCTCCATAACCCTGTCCGCCTACTCTGAGCAGGCAGACAGGAATCGCCAGAAATCAACCCAATCGAGTACGATCTGGTTGATTGACACACCCCCCTGCTGGCAGCCGATTGGTCGCGAGTCTGCAGGGGGCGGCATTGCACCAGCAGCTCTTGTGAGCTGCTGGTGCAATGCTGAATACGGAGAGCGTATTGCTCTCCGTATTCAGCGAGGTCTTGCGGACCTGATCTGCACTGTCGGATCAGGTCCGCAAGACCTTTCTTAAATAGGGGCCAATGTGTGTACTTTTTTTAAAATAGAAACTGGGAGGTCTCCAGAAATTGATCTATTTATGTAATCCCTTTGTTCACTATGCAAGGAAAATACTAATTTCCATGTGTGGCATTAAATGGACATACAATCCAACATTATTCTTTCATGATTCAGATAAATTATGCATTTGTAAACAAATTTCCAATTTACTTCTATTATCATATGTTCTTTCTTTTTTTCTTGTTTTCCTTTGTTGAAAAGAAGAAAGGTAAGTTCAGGAGTGTGCACGAGTCTACAGTGCTAAATGGCAGCAGTTTTGCAACAATGTTATACATTAGCAAGAGCACTAGATGACAGCACTATGTCCTGTCATGTAGTGCGTCAGGCATGTACCTACCTAGGTATCTCTTCAACAAAGAATAACACGAGAATTTAATAACAGAAGTAAATTGGAAACATTTTTAAAAATTGTATTCTCTATCAGTTTCATGTCCCTTTAACTTATTGTCAGTGCAATACATCCTCAACACTCAATACTCATATAAATGCCATACATATTATGGCTGGCTGAGCATACTTCTATAGGCCCAGGACAAAAACATCTACAAATGCTGTGATTTCATATTTTATTTTTATTAATCCATTACAAATCGAAACAGATTGCAATAGTTCCCTATGAAAGCCATGACTAAGGGCATGAGGATCTAAAGGTCTCTGGGCTGGCAAGATTATTAAAGAATGCTCACCAGTACTTCTATTTCCCTGGTGGAATGATCTAAAGTCCCTTTTTACCCTGAAAACACGAGGTCTCACTAAGGGGCATATGCTGCATTTTCCATATGGGGAGGAGGTTCATACATTACAAAAGTGCAAAATAAAATTTGTATTTTAAAAATCTCACAAAATGAATAATTGAACCATTTACACAAAAATACACAGGAAAAAATTGTATTGTTAAGGTGCTTAAAAAATCGTAAAAACATTCTTCACCATAAATTGTATTTTATCAAAAACATAAAATGTATATGTAAATTACACAGGAATTAATTGTATTAAATATGCACAGTGTAAATCATAGTGTAAAGTGCACTGGATCTGCAAAAATCACTTAGAAATCTGTACTTTTAAGAACAAAATACAAAGCCTAATTGTTGTTTTTTTGTAAAATGGGCATATATGTCTCTCTAAGCCCAGCAAAATTCTGTAAAGATTTTCGCACTTCAGATATCACAGTATTTTCCTTGCAAACTAAAAGCTGGCAAACATTTCTCAAAATACTTATAACCCTAATATAAAAACACATGCATAGGCGATTGTTAGATGCTATACGCAGAAAGCAGCGTAATGTGATTTATATTGTTCAGTCCTATCTTCACTCTATGGAGTGAAGTTTCCTTTTCCAACGAGCTCCATTATTTTCAATAGGAGATATCTCACAGCTCACAGAAATTGCCCCTTTTTTACAAAAATTCCATATATACGATAATGGGAAGGTTTACGAGCGTTGACGAGAAAAATCATGTCTGATCTAGAAAAGTTGAGATCATCGGGCCCTAGGTGATCTCCTTTCAATACCCAATTTTCATAATGCCAGTACAGTTGGTGACAAACTTAACAATACAAGTGTGATTTAAAATCAAGTATTAAAAATAAAATTTTAATTAAAGGCTATTTGTAGATGTAGGTGTCCTTAAGTGAATCTTCAAGCAGATCCCTTTAGCTTTATATGACATCATGTAGTCATTGCATCTACAGTATATACTGTATGTATAAGTCCCTATACATATGTTAATGCAAGCCCTTTTAATTTTAAGCAGCCTCTCCCAAAGGGATGAACGGAGCTTTAATGAATCAATATCATGTATGTTAGCAAACCTCTAGAATGTCTCACGGTATGCAAGCAAATAGACTTTGAAAATAGCCATGAAATAGTGTTAAAGATGTCCAAAAAGCCCTCCCAAAGATTTATCAAGTGCCCACAGGTGACTAATTTGATAATTCAAAAATGGTCTCAATAAGCTGTTGAAAAGTGAATGTAGTTATGGTAAATTGGCCCTATAGTCTGAGCACTGTGGTTTAAAAAAATTACTTACACTGCTTAAAACTCCGCGACTGCTCTATTTGAAAGTACCAAAGGCACAATTTCATCCGCCCCTTTACACACTGTCCAGTTTTGTGCCCCCTTACATTATGGACTCCATTTAAGAAAGTGAGGATGGACAGGGTTGCTAAGTAATGCAGCATCCACAGGTGGAAATTAATATTGCACCAGTAATCTCTTGAGTATCCCTATCTTCTGCTCTCTTAATAAAATGTTGTAAATGTTGTAAAATTTTGTAAATCACCCTAGACAGATCAGTTTTATTAACAGTGGTTCTTCACTTGCAGATGCAAGATTTCATGAGTGAGTCTGCACCACAAGGGCTCATAAGTTCAGTTTCATAAGTGGAGCCCTATAACTGTATAGGTTTTTCATTGGCTACCGGTATCATCATTTCTTATCAAGACCTCGTATTGGGAATAATTGGAAAGTGCCAGTGTTGCCTTTCATTTTTTCAAAGCAAGCAACACTACAGTTTAAGTATTTTTATGCCTCCAATTTCATGCAATGTATAATTCTGTTCAGCTAATATAGAGGAATGTTATAACACTTTAATAGTTTTGCAAGCTGATGTAAATATGTATTACTTAGAGGAGAGAATGGAGAGAGGTGTTATAATAGAAACCTTTAAAGGGATACTGAACCAAATGTAGCCACCAATCAGCAAGCGTTACCCAGGTGCTGAACCAAAAATGGGCCAACTCGTAAGCTTACATTCCTGCTTTTTCATATAAAGATACCAAGAGAAAGAATAACATTTGATAATAGGAGTAAATTAGAAAGTTGCTTAAAATTGCATGCTCTATCTGAACCATGAAAGAAAAATATTGGGTTCAGTATCCCTTTAAGTATATTAAGGTACCTATTAAAGCTGAATCTGAAAGAATTTCCACAGAAAGATGACCACCAAAGCAACAGATCATGGTCTCATATGGAAAGATATTAGGTTCATGAGTAATTTAAGAAACACCTCTATACAGAAAGGGTGATTGATTCATAGGGCTCCATTTATTAAGCAGCGGATGCTGCCTCAGAGCCCCATAGTTTCAGGTGAGCCTGAAATGGAAGTTAAGAATCAGTGGTCGTAAGACCGCTGCTCCTTAACTTGTCCTCCACCTTTTAGGTGGCGGACTGAAGTCATTCTGATCTGATCCGATCAGGATGATTGACGGCCCCTGCTAGCGGCTACAGCGAATCATGTCTGCTTGACTATTGTTAAATCTACCCAATAGACCAAATGTCCATTAGAGATGGTAAAGACAAATGCTATGGGGGCTTCAAAATTGCCCGGGATACGGCTATCCTACAAAATAATTAAGCTTACACTTTATAGAAAATATGGGCAGATCTGATGGACAAGTGGTTCCTATCTGTAGTGAAAATCTATGTTTCTATGATGCTGTGATGTGAGCCATTTATTTTATTTATTATTAAGTTACATGATACTCAGTTAATTTACAAAGTATAATAGTGAAAAGATAATTCTGAAACATATGCATAGGTTAACTATTATAATGATTACAATTCTTGAGGTTGCATTAAAATAATATTATGATGGCCTTAAATAAAGATTTTTATATTTTTTAAAAAACATAATTTATGCTTACCTGATAAATTTATTTCTCTTGTAGTGTATCCAGTCCACGGATCATCCATTACTTATGGGATATATTCTCCTTCCCAACAGGAAGTTGCAAGAGTCCACCCACAGCAAAGCTGCTATATAGCTCCTCCCCTAACTGCCATTACCAGTCATTCGACCGAAAACATGCAGAGAAAGGAAAACCATAGGGTGCAGTGGTGACTGTAGTTTAATGGAAAAATTACCTGCCTTAAAGTGACAGGGCGGGCCGTGGGCTGGATAAACTACAAGAGAAATAAATTTATCAGGTAAGCATAAATTATGTTTTCTCTTGTTAAGTGTATCCAGTCCACGGATCATCCATTACTTATGGGATACCAATACCAAAGCTAAAGTACACGGATGATGGGAGGGACAAGGCAGGTACTTAAACGGAAGTTACCACTGCCTGTAAAAAACCCTTTCTCCCAAAAATAGCCTCCGAAGAAGCAAGGTATCAAATTTGTTAAATTTGTAAAAGTATGAAACGCAGACCAAGACTCCGTCTTGTAATCTGTTCAACAGAAGCCACATTTAAAAAAGGCCCAAGTGAAAACCACAGCTCTAGTAGAATGAGCTGTAATCTCTTCAGGAGGCTGCTGTCCAGCAGTCTCATAAGCTAAATTAATTATGCTTTTTAACCAAAAAGACAGAGAGGTTGCTGAAGTCCTTTGACCTCTCTCTGTCCAGAATAGACAACAAACAAGGTGAATGTTTGATGAAAATCTGTAGTAGCTTGTAAGTAAAACTTTAAAACACGAACCACGTCCAAATTGTGTAATAGACGTTCCTTCTTTGAAGAAGGATTAGGATACAAGAATGGGACAACAATCTCTTGAGTGATATTCTTGTTAGATACCACCTTAGGTAAAAACCCAGGTTGGTACACAGGACTACCTTATCCATACGGAGAACCAGATAAGGAGAATCACATTGCAACGCAGATAACTCGGAGACTCTATGAGCCGAGGAAATAGCTACCAAAAAGGAACTTTCCAAGATAGAAGTTTGATATCTATGGAATGAAAAGGTTCAAATGGAACTCCTTGAAGAACCTTAAGAACCAGCTTTAAGCTCCATGGCGGAGCAACATTTTTAACCACAGGCTTGGTTCTAACCAAAGCCTGACCAAATGCCTGAACGTCTAGAATACCTGCCAGACGCTTGTGCAAAAGAATAGACAGAGTAGAAATCTGTCCTTTTAAAGAACTAGCTGACAACCCTTTTCTCAAAATCATCTTGGAGAAAAGATAATATCCTGGGAATCCAGACTTTACTCCATGAGTAACCCTTGGATTCATAACAATAAGATATTTACACCATATCTTATGTTAAATTTTCCTAGAGACAGGCTTTTATGCCTGTATTAAGGTATCAATTACTGACTCGGAGAAGCCATGCTTTGATAACATCAAGCGTTCTGTCTCCAGGCAGTCCATCTCAGATTAGTTATATTTAGATGGTTGAAAAGACCCTGAGGTAGAGGGTCCTGTCTCAGAAGCAGAGACCGTGGTGGAAAGGATGACATGTCCACCAGATCTGCATACCAGGTCCTGCGTGGCCACGCAGGCGCTGTCAAAAGCACCAAAGCACTCTCCTGCTTGATCTTGTGCAAACCCCTCCGGAGGGAATTCCCACTCCCCCGGATGAAAAGTCTGACGACTTAGAAAATCTGCCTCCCAGTTCTAAACACCTGGGATAGGGATAGCTTTTAGACAAGAGTGAGTCTCTGTCCAGTGAATTATTTTAAGACTTCTAACATTGCTAGGGAACTTCTGTCTTCCCTTGATGGTTGATGTAAGCCACAGTCGTGATATTGTCCGACTGAAATATGATGTACCTCAGAGTTGCTAACTGAGGCCAAGTCTGAAGAGCATGGAATATCGCTCCCAGTTCCAGAATATTCATTAGAAGGAGGGTCTCCTCCTGAGTCCACTATCCCTGAGCCTTCAGGGAGTTCCAGACTGTATCCCAACCTAAAAGGCTGGCATCTATTGTAACAATTGTCCCATCTGACCTGCGGAAGGTCATACCCTTGGACAGATGGACCCGAGATAGTCACCAGAGAAGAGAATCTCTGGTTTCTTGGTCCGGATTTAACAGGAGAACAAATCTGTGTAATCCCCGTTCCTCTGGCTGAGCATGCATAGTTGCAGTGGTCTGAAATGTAGGCGTGCAAACGGTACTATGTCCCTTGCCGCTACCATTAAGCCGATTACATTCATGTACTGAGCCACCAAAGGGCGCGGATGGAATGAAGAACACGGCAGAAATTTAGAAACTTTGACAACCTGGACTCCGTCAGGTAAATTTTAATTTCTACAAAATCTATCAGAATCCCTAGGAGGGAAACCCTTGATATTGAGGATAGAGAACTCTTTCCTTGTTCACTTTCCACCCATGCGATCTCAGAAATGCCAGTACTACGTCCGTATGAGACTTGGCAACTTGGATGTTTGACGCCTGTATCAGGATGTCGTCTAAATAAGGGGCCACTTCTATGCCCCGCGGCCTAAGGACCGCCAAAGTGACCCCAGAACCTCCATAAAGATTCTAGGGGCTGTAGTTAACCCAAAGGAAAGAGCTACAAACTGGTAATGCCTATCTAGAAAGGCAAACCTGAAAAACCGATGGTGATCTTTATGCATCGTAATGTGAGGATAAGCATCCTTCAAATCCATTGTAGTCCTCTATTGACTCTCCTGGATCATAGTTAAGATGGTACGAATAGTTTCCATCTTAAATGATAGAATTCTAAAGAATTTGTTTAAGATCTTTTAGATCCAAAATAGGTCTGAAGGTTTCCTTTCCTTGGGAACCACAAACCGATTTGAGGAAAACTGTGTCCCTGTTCCTCTATTGGAACTGAATGGGTCACGTACACAATGCAAGAATGTTTCTTTCTTTATCTGGTTTGCAGATAAATGTGAAAGGCAAAAACTCCCCTTTTTGGGGGGGAAAGCTTTGAAATCCAGAAGATATCTCTGGGGTATAATTTCCAATGCCCAGGGATCCTGGGCATCTCTTGCCCACGCCTGGGCGAAGAATGAAGTCTGCCCCCTATAGGATCCGTTACCAGATAGGGGTCCGTTCCTCATGCTGTTTTAGAGGCAGCAGCAGGCTCCTTGACCTGCTTATCTTTGTTCCAGGTCCGGTTGTCTCCAGACCGCCTTGGACTGAGCAAAAGTTCCCTCTTATTTTGCCTTAGAGGAAGTTGATGCCACACCTGCCTTGAATTTTCGAAAGGCACGAAAATTAGGCCTTTTTTGTCCCTTGATTTGGACCTGTCCTGAGGAAGGGCATGATCTTTTCCTCCAGTGATATAAGTAATAATCTCCTTCAAACTAGGCCTGAATAGGGTCTGCCCCTTGAAGGGAAGTTAAGTAGCTTATTTATTAAAGTCACGACAGCTGACCATGATATAAGCCATAGCGCTCTGCGCGCCAGTATAGTAAAAAACAGAATTCTTAGCCGTTAGTCTAGTCAAAGGAACAAAGGCATCAGAAAACAAAGGAATTGGCTAGCTTAAGTGCTCTAAGCTTGTCAAATATATTCATCCAATGGAGCTTGAAAAGCCTCATCAAGAGACTCAAACCAGAACGCCGCAGCAGCAGTGACAGGAGCAATGCGTGCAAGGGGCTGCAGGATAAAACCTTGTTGAATAAACATTTTTTATCCATTGGATCTAAAAAAGCACAACAGTCCTCGCCAGAGGTAGTGGTACGCTTAGCTAGAGTAGAAACTCTTCTCTCCACCTTAGGAACTGTCTGCCATAAGTCCCGTGTGGTGGCAACTATTAGAAAACATTCTTCTAAAAAATAGGAGGGGAAGAGAATGGCACACCTGGTCTATCCCATTCCTTATGAAAAATTTTAGTAAACCTCTTTAGGTATTGGAAAAACATAAGTACACACCGGCACTGCATATTATTTATCCAGTCTACACAATTTCTCTGGCACTGCGATTGTACACATTCATTCAGAGCAGCTAAAGCCTCCCTGAGCAACAAGTGGAGGTTCTCAAGCATAAATTTTAAATGTAGAAATATCAGAATCAGGTTAAATCATCTTCCCTGAGTCACAAATATCACCCACAGACTAAGCATATTGTGAGGTAGTATCAGACATGGTTCTTAAAGCGTCTGTATGCTCTGTATCTACCCCCAGAGCTGTTTTGCTTTCCTTTAATTTCAGGTAGTCTGACTAATACTGCTGCCAGTGTATTATACACAACCTTTGCCATGTCTTGTAAAATAAACGCTATGGGCGCCATTGATATACTTGGGGCCATTTGAGCGTGAGTCCCTGGAGCGGGAGTCAAAGGGTCTGACACGTGGGGAGAGTTAGTCGGCATAACTTCCCCCTCGACAGAATCCTCTGGTAAAATAAACGCTATGGGTGCCCTTGATGTACTTGGCGCCATTTGAGCGTGAGTCCCTAAAGCGGGAGTCAAAGGGTCTGACACGTGGGGAGAGTTAGTCGGCATAACTTCCCCCTCGACAGAATCCTCTGGTGATAATGTTTTTAAATACAAAAAATAATCTTTATTGTTTAACATGAAATCAGTACATCTGGTACACATTCTAAAATGGGGTTCCACCATGGCTTTAAACATAATAAACACAGAGCCTCCTCTATGTTAGACATGTTAGAACTAATAAAGAGACTAGTAAGCTTGGAAAACACTTTAAATCAAGTTAACAAGCAAATATAACAAACGTTACTGTGCCTTTAAGAGAAACAAATTTTGTCAAAATTTGAAAAACAGTGAAAAAAGGCAGTAAATCAAACGAAATTTTTACAGTACATGTAATAAGTTAACAGAGCATTGCACCCACTTGCAAATGGATGATTAACCCCTTAATGCAAAAAACAGATAAACAAAAAAAAAAACGACATTTTTTTTTAAACAGACACAACAAAACTGCCACAGCTGAGCTGTGGATTACCTTCCCTATAACTGTTTCTATGCAAAATTTAAGCCAGCCATGTGGAAAAATTAGGCCCCAATAAGTTTTATTACCAAACATATGTTAAAAAACGATTAAACATGCCAGCAAACGTTTTAAAACACATTCTTATAAGAGTATGTATGTCTATTAATAAGCCTGATCCAGTCGCTATCACTGCATTTAAGGCTTTACTTACATTACTTCGGTATCAGCAGTATTTTCTTAGTCAATTCCATTCCTTAGAAAAATATATTACTGCACATACCTTAGCATATATCTCTATCAATCAGCCTGGTACCAGTCGCTTTCACTGCATTTAAAGGCTGTACTTACATTACTTCGGTATCAGCAGTATTTTCTTAGTCAATTCCATTTCTTAGAAAAATATTTTACTGCACATACCTTATTTGCAGGAAAACCTGCACGCCATTCCCCCTCTGAAGTACCTTACTCCTCAGAATGTGTGAGAACAGCAACTGGATCTTAGTTACGTCTGCTAAGATCATAGAAAAAACGCAGGCAGATTCTTCTTCCAAATACTGCCTGAGATAAACAGCACACTCCGGTGCCATTTAAAAATAACAAACTTTTGATTGAAGAAATAAACTAAGTATAAAAAACCACAGACTCTCACGACCTCCTATCTATGTTGAGACTTGCAAGAGAATGACTGGTAATGGCAGTTAGGGGAGGAGCTATATAGCAGCTTTGCTGTGGGTGGACTCTTGCAACTTCCTGTTGGGAAGGAGAATATATCCCATAAAATGGATGATCCGTGGACTGGATACACTTAACAAGAGAAACATTGTTTAACCCTCTCCCACCTTTTTAAAAAAAGATATGGGTATATGTTAAATAATTTTCGAATGTAATTTAAAAAAAAAAATCCATATTCAGGTTTGCCTAGTATAACAAATATATAGTTGCATTTTATATACAAGTCCGTATTCAATTAAATTATGGAAAGTATGATCTTGTATATAAAATTTTATTTTATACCCTTGGTATTCTTTGCTAAAGGACCATTAAAGGGCAAATGTAGTTGAAAAATAACATAGTCTAATTCGTTAATGAATATGATTTTAAGATCAGCAACCCTGCACTACCATGTGATTAACCACTGCATATGGGGGTTAAACACACAGTAGAAGTACTACTTGGGACTAGCAGAACACAGCTGATATAAAATGTATTATTTCACCTCTATAGTTATAGTGTATAACACTAACAAATCATGAGTTGAGTCGCATACGTTATTGTTCAATGTGCAGTGCCCATGAGGACTCTGACAAGCTGTCACAACTCATATCAGTACATGTAGATAGCATGAAATGTAACATCTGTAGTAATTTAATTTTCCTGCTCAATATGTTTTCACAGCACTCACCAGACAAGGTGCCTGTGCCCTCGGAGTAGATAAACAAACCTTGTCATGGATGAAAATATTACCACCTGCTCACTTCAACAATAATTCTAGGAACATATGATGATTGCTGTCATGTGATACAGTACAAGAAAATATCTTCAGTTTCTATTTTTCTTTCCTATCTGAATATGACAACCAACTGAGCAAATACGGCATTTATTGGACTAAGAACATTAGGCCAATGCTTAGGTTGACATGTCTTCGAAGGGAAGGCTACATGGAATAATGATTAGTTTATTTGCTTTTTTAAGAGCAGCTCTCTCTCCTTAAATACATTAGACATTAGTGGCAAGAGCCATCGGACAAACTGCTTCTCATTTGTTCCACCCAGCAAATGCCTCTGTAGTAGAATGTTACCTATAATGACTGGCCATTCCTAGATTGGGATAATACCATGACCAAGAAAAACAATGACTTCTGGAAGGAATCTTATCATGTATATAATAATAAATAGTACATTTAAATATAAATTAAAGTTCTATATTCTTTAGTTACTATTTTTAATATCAGCAGGACTAAAATGAATAATTTTTAAAGTTGCCAAACAAACATGGATGCTTACCAAGTTAGGCCGAGATTACAATTACAAGTGGAGCACTATTGATAGCAGAGGGTGTGCCGCTCATATTAAAAGTCGTGCTCAACATATAACTATATATAATATATATATTAAAAAATAAAATGTTCTTCTAAGTGAAGAACAAGGCTATGTCATGCTTTTAACGCACCTATGAAATCTATGAGGAGAGGCAGTTAGTGTAGCTGCGCTATCCGACTTCAAGAGGTTAGCGCGCCTAAGGCTTTCACTCAAGCAACAATTTTTTACTTTCAACTGTTAATATGAGCATAAGAATAGGAGCGCTATTGATTTAACTTGAGTAGGGCTTTGTGTTTAGTGTGTATTTCCTTCTACAAATCTTAATAACTAAAGTATCATTCTACATTATGTAAAATCTCATATAAAGCTTTAAGATATACATCTTTAACATATAATGGGCCAGATTACACCACCCGCACCACACACAAACACCCCCAGAATTAAACTTTAATGTGCCCGGCTTATTGTGCTTATTACAAGTTGAAAGTACCATGGTTGAGCATGAGCAAAAAAAACGATGTGAGCTAACTTCAGGACTTCAGATATTGCAGCCTCACTAACTTGTTCTCCCCAAAGACTTCAAAGGAGAGCTCAAAGTGGAAAAACCTAACATTTATCGCTCGCCCTAACCTGACAGGACTTAAACCTACAGCACTGACCTGAAGGTAGTTATGACGATTTTACAATCCAAGTGTGAACTTAGTACTGATGAAGCTGATATTTTTTTTTATTTTCTTTTTAACCATGAAGGTTATAGTAAAAAGGAGTAGCTCTTATAGACAGAGCACTAACTCTGGTGAGCCAAACACATTTTACTAATATTCCCTCTTTTTACATAGAGATGTTAATGTGATATTTTCTTGTAAGCTTTTTACAGTTGTGCTGCATCAGTTTCAAGTGATTTAGCATATGAGTAAAATGTCCCTTTAATTAAAGGCACATAAATAAAAACAAAGGTCTGTTTAATTAAGGCATTTTATTTTTGGACTAATTCCCTTGTCCTAACATGTGTTTAACATCTGCAAAGAGAAAAGCTCTTCCTCCCTAAATTACCTTTATCATGATTAAAATATGTATTTGTGGGGGGGGTGGGGTCAACTGCCAAAGTGGCCGGTCATTTTCTAGAGTACAGTAGCTCCTGACTCTGGTAACTAACTTCAAGGGTTAACTCATTAACAAAGCTTCTAAACTCAACTGACAGACCCAATAACTTAAATATCCTCAAAGCTGCTGCAGAAAACAGAGTCAGAAAGTGATCGTGCCACTGTTTTACACTAATTTTCTCTATCTCAGAAAAGTCACACGGTAAGGAAAGCCATTTTATATCATGGATGCCTTATCCTAAGAGATTTCCTTACATCACAGGCCAGGCCGCATTACACCCCCCCCCCCCCGGATCCTGGGTTAAAAAAGCAGTTTTTATTTCTGCATACTCATTTCATCAACTTAACAGACAATGCAATTACAGAGATACAGAGATTTCAAGACTTTGAAATACTGATTGGGTCATGGCAACTAACACTAGAGACTTGATCATAGAGCTGATAAGTCTGGATAGAAATTTACACAGCATCACTCGTTATGGAGATCAGGCTCACATTTTCCCCTACCTCTATTAAAAGGTCCATAGCTACACCCCAAACCTGCTTGGAAGTTTCAGAGAAGTGCGACTTGCAGGTACACCAAAACTGGGAACATCCAACCTCACAGGAGAGGAACAACTCAGAGCTGACTCTTCCATACCACAAGGGACTGAGGCTACACGTTCAGATGAACAAGGTGCCGGCCCTAATCTTAAAAAACACATCATACTGAAAGAATATCTCCATCTGCTCAGCGGCCAATGCAAAGTCACTAAGCGACCACACAGGGGGTACGCTAGCTGACTCTTCTCGCTGGGGCTCAAACATTGTTTTTGCAACTTAATGCAAAGCAGCTGCAACCCAATTATGAAAGAGTCTGTACTCAACTGGTGAAGGTGGCACCAACCATTATTGCTGCTAATTAAATCCGGAGTTGGTTAGATTGCTTGTTTTTACAAGTCTGGTTAACGCATCAACCGGCAGATTTAACCTACAGTGGAATTTACAATTTGCTTCCTTGCAGTTCACTCTTAGCTACCTTTACTTTTGCTTACTTGATGTTAAACCATGAACTCTACCATGATGGAACGTTTGACACTAAGAATACCAAAGAATATACTAGACTGTATGAGGGTCACGGACTTAAGTCTATGGGGCCTATCTATCAAGCTCCGTATGGAGCATGAGGGCCCGTGTTTCCGGCCCGCTGCTCCATAACCTGTCCGCCTACTCTGAGGTGGCGGACAGAGATCACCGCAATTCAATCCGAAAAAATACAATCGGGTTGATTGACATCCCCCTGCTGCTGCTGGTGCAATGCTGAATGCAGAGAGCGTATTGCTCTCTGACTGTCGAACATGATCCGCACTGTCGGATCAGGTTGGACAGACCTTTGATAAATATCCCCCTATGTCTAGTTCATATGAGATCTGCAATATAGGAGCTATGAGGACTACTATTTTATATATTGATTATAGATCTGTTCTACTCATAAATGTACTATCCTATATTTATTTACTGGTTAAGCTTCTTCTTTTGGTCTAGTTCTGCTTAGTTCCTTATTGATTGTTACATGCATGGGGCAGTTTACAAAGACCTGTGTACCTTAGCAAAATACTTTACTTGACTATTATATTTCAACAAATGATTGGAAATAATATATATATATGTCATATACTTTGGCTTTGTTCACATATTTCAAGGCTCATTCTCTTTTAGGGGCTAATTAGAGAAACAAATTGTAATGGATTAGTTTCCAGTACCACTGTACAATATATAGTGAGGTTTCATGGCAAATAGCTTTTACTATCTACTGTAATATGTGATGCTTCTCAGTTTACACAACATATGGTTTGGCTTCACAGTGGCATTAATGTAAGAATACTTCAGGGGTATTTAGTAAGATATTACAATTGCTAAACCCCTCTCTAAATAATTTTACTATTTAGGTCATATAATTTGCCACCAACTTTGTAATGCTCTATTGACGCCATCATTTCCTAGGCACTAAGCTTGGTTCTATTGCCTGCGGCCGGGGGGCACTGGGACACATAGCAGAACTCAGCATTATCATAAGTTCTATAATTACAGACCTATTAATTGGGAGGTATGGAGAGTCTCCACTTACATGAGACCTACCAGAGGAGGTAATAATACCATAGCATTTTTACTAACTCTGCAAGCTCCCTGGTTTATCATCACATAATACCCACTTGATATTCAAACCGTAGAACAGAGGTTTTAACTATAAAACATTTATGCTAATAGTTCATATATTCTTTCCTATTACATAGTTGTGCCTTTTCCTCAATAGTAGTTACCCCTAACTGTTGGTACTACAGCATGTTTTCAT
>NW_026511761.1:0-64026 GCF_027579735.1 Bombina bombina
TCTTCCTTATTTAATTTTTATGCAATATTAATAAGTGGCAGGTAGTAAATAATATATCAAGCAATATTCTTACTTGTATGATCTCAGAGATTTGTATTGGAGAGGAGTCAGCAACTACATAAGTACATGGTTACTGCGGTTCCTGCAGTCTGTACAGATGTCAGCTTTCCAATCTAGCGACCAAATAATGTATTAGTAAGTAGCAAATGCTCTATATTAATAGTAAAAAGAATTAGGAATGATCATCGCACTTGTGGATTGGATTGATTTGGAGGTTGAAAACACTGTCCTTGACAAGCACCACTGAAAATAGCGTTATTTATGAGTATCCATTTTATAGCTCTCTGCATGTAATGCATAACAATTTCATTTTTATTCCACAGCACTGAATGTATTTCTCTAAGCATAAGGAAATGTACACTGCAGACATATACAGCTATGTGAGGATTTAAAGGGATGGCAACGCCATAATTCATTTTTTATGGTTTATATGGAGCATGTCATTCCAATTTACTTTTAATATCAAATTTCTTTTATTCTCTTTGTTGAATTGTAAACCAAGGTAGTCTCAGAGGAGCTCAGGACCAAGCAACTTTAGTATTATATGGCTGCAGTGTTTGCAATTATGTGTCACATTGATAGAAACATCGATGAGCCTAGATCTAGCTTCACACATCAACACAGAGAATAAAGCAAATTTAGAAGTAAATTGGGAAGGTGTTTAAAATTGTATGCTCTGTCTCTGTCCATGGAAGTTACTTTACTGTGAATTTGTCTATGTATTATATAAAAATGTTACCTTTACATTTTAGATTATATTGATTTGCTTTATGCAAATTTATTTTTTTATTCTTATTGGTGGCTTATAGGGTCCAGTGCTGATCTAACTAGTTTTGCTAAAAAATATTTTATTCAGCACAGTTTCATAAATGTGTACATAATATCTTTATCAAATGTAAAATTGTGAAATATGGGAAAAGCACAAGAAATGTGAAAGGAAACTTGAGGGTGCAGAAGGAGGCAGACATGTGACAGAATGCAGGGAGAACATAGAAGGTGCAGCAGGTCCCCTTCAAAGGGGTGAAACTCAATATAATAGCGATTTGCTACCAAAAACAATTTTTGCTTCCTGACAAATTGGGAGCTGAGATCACAATGCTATATTCTTTCCTTTGTTACAATCCCACTGCTGTGACTGCATTTTCAAATGAAAAGCTCCCAAAAATTACTATTTTTGAAATATAAACTGGCACATACAATATCCCATTTACACATCTTAAAGGGACAGTCTCCTCCAAAAATTTTAATTTGTGAAAAGATAGATAATGCCTTTACTACCCATTTGCAAAATAAGTAACAGCAGGAAAATCACCAACTAAAAAACTTCCTGAAAATTTTATTAAACGAAACTGAAGAAAAAAAAAGGTAGGAGAAGGGGGTGGAACCAACCACTGGAGCAGTAGGTCACATTTTAGAAGCTCTGTGCTATATTTTATATTTAAACAGCTATTTTATTTCTAAGATTAGCCATAATATATATACCTGTACTGATATTTTGTCATCCTTAATTGAATCACGGAGCATATTCTGAGAATACGTTTCTAGCCTATGCCCTTCAGTGCAACCACTCATTTGCTGTGAGAAAACCTTGGTAGTGCAGCATTTGTTGTCTGTCTGCTGGGGTTGTCAGATCGTTAGGTTGGGGCTGCCGCACATATCTCCCCCCACAGTACTGGGCTACTTGCAGTGTGTCTAACCTGCACTAAAAATTACTGCTAGAATTTTAGTTCCATTTTTGTGTGACCTAGCACTAGCACTTTTTATTTTCTTCAATTGCGGTGAGCTTAGAAGCCTTGGGTGCATATGGAGCTACCAAAATGGCAGCTGTTTTTACATGGGAACAGAAAATACAACTCCTTGTTGATATGAACAGAGTCTAGAAGTTATTGTGTCCTCTCTAATGGTGATGGCTGAGAACAATGCAGTCAGACTTACAAAAGTGTTAAGTGTTGTACAAGAGAGGTCCCTGGTGATCAACGATCTATGGATATCATTATTATGGAAAGATCTTCACTGGCTAAAGATAAGAAGCAAACAGCCAGGTATCAGACCAGCACGTACACCGATATAATTAGGAAACACCAAGCCACTACTAAGCTCAAATCCGATATAAGACAAAGCAAGAGTTAAAAATCCCTTCATTGTTTTATAAATGGGGATCCAGAAGGAAACACAACGTTTTAGGGACGTTCCCCTTATTCATGTGATCACATGATTAAGGGGAACGCCCCCGAAACACCTTCTGGATCCCCACTTATGAGACAATAAAGGAATTTTTAACTCTTTGGGAATACCTCTTGCTTTGTCTTATAAAGATATGAAGCAACCTGATTCGTAGGTGGCTATGGCTGCGGCACAAGGGGGTGCAGATATTCTCCCAGGGCATGAGAGGGGCCTACTTGAAGATCGGTGTTCAACAAAGTGTTTCAACACAGTAGACCTAGATTTTGCAGCAAGTGATCTCTTGATCATCAGAGGCAGGCTGGATAAGAAGATCATTGAGTTTACTAACTGCTGGGTCTGGTGGATACGCTCCGGATGGTCAGCCTTCCTTTGCATTACTACTTACTGCACTAGTGTCAGAAAAACCCCTCCTGGACATGTCTTTGAGCTGGCACCACTTAGATGTGATGGAGAGGAGCAGATATGTAAGCTGCAAAGGCCAAACCAGTTTCCTCTTCTCATGCTGGCGGGTTAAATCTGGGACAATTTCATCATATAGAACTGGTGTTGGTTACTTGTACTCTCAAAAACTGTTTCCTATGGAAGGCTACTCATTGCTGAGTTCCTGCCCTCCAGATAATGACCTATGGTTCTGATTTTTGAGACTTTTCTATTTCTCTTCAGTAACAGCTGTAGCTTTATTACAGTCTAAGATTTTATTAATCAGCTCATAGTTTTGGGTCCTTCCAGTGCTTGACATCCAAATGTAGCTAGTTTAAATTAAGGTCCTATAAAGTTATCTTATATATCTGTTCTATTACATTTTTTATGTATTTCTAGATATTATGATAGAACCTTGCTGGACAATTTGTCATGCATTGCTAGTTTTTTCCTTTTTATATATATGTTTTTCCTCCTTTTAGTACATTTATTATGCAATCCTTGATATTTAGGTCTGCATTTAAAGGAGATCCCCCATATCTATGCTCTATACTATTTTTGTTAGAGTCATTGACAAATATTAAATTTGTCCCCTTAGTATATTGCTCAAACATTATCTTGTTTGAAAAAATGTAGTGCTAATAGTAATGTCACCACATGAGTACATAAAGGGGCTGAAAGTGAATACGTTTTACCCATTCTGTCACTATTTTGCAGGGTAGTACATCACTTTCTCAGTGCTTTAATTACTCCTCTTATGTACATTTTCATCAAAGCCCTGGAAATATTTCTGTTATGCACAATGCATCTATACTCCTTGGGGATCTGATTATTACACATTGCACGGAGCAAATATACAGGCATACCTCATATTATTGCACTTCACAGATATTGCTTTTTTTTACAAATTGAAGGTTTGTGGCAACCCTGTGACAAGCAAGTCTATCGGTGCCATTTTTCCAACATAAATACACATTTAAACATATAAATAAACATGAATACACATACACACATATATATATATATACAGATATATATATATATATACAGTATATATATATATATATATATTATATATATACACATATAAATATACACAAACCACCAGCAAAAAGATTATGACTTACTGAAGGCTCAGATGATGGTTATCATTTTTTAAGCAATAAAGTATTTCTTAATTAAGGTATGTACATAGTTTTTAGACATAATTGCTATTGCACACTTTAGTAGGACTACAGTATAGTGTAAATATAACTTTTATATGGCACTGGAAACAAAAAATAGTGTTGACTAACTTTATTGAAATATTTGCATTATTGCGGTGGTCTGGAACCAAAACTTGCAATATCTCTGAGGTATGCCTGTACTTATATGGTTTGGATGTCTTACTTTATTCTATACTAATGATGTGCTGTCAGCAACCAGAGCAGTATGTCATTGCCTCACTACAAAACTCAGCTGAATCTTATACTGATAAGTAAGCTCTGTCCTGTATAGTCTAAAACTATAGTTCAGGTACTAAATAGAAATGTACATTTGAATTAATAACCACATATTTTATACACCACCCGATGGCCTCTATTTAACAAAGTCTGGCGGGCCTGATCCGAAAGTGCGGATCAGGTCCGCCAGACCTTGCTGAATACGGAGAGCAATACGCTCTCCGTATTCAACGCCGCCCCCTGCAATGGGCCACCAGCAGGGAGGTGTCAATCAACCCGATCGTACTCGATCAGTTGATTTCCGGCGATGTCTGACCGCCTGTTCAGAGCAGGCAGACAGGGTTATGGAGCAGCGGTCTTTGTGACCGCTGCTTCATAACTGCTGTTTCTGGTGAGTCTGAAGAGTCGCCAGAAACACGGGCCGTCAAGCTCCTTTCGGAGCTTGATAGATAGTCCCCAATATGTCTGCAAAATGTACTTGTCTCCTCTGCAGGTACGCCAGTTTTCTGTTTATTGTTATTGGCTCTTTTAACATATCCACTAATTAAATAAATTTATTTCGATCAAATAAAAAAAAATATTTCACTTTTTCACAATTTTAGGTTTCTCACTGAAATTATTTACAAACAACTTGTGCAATTATGGCACAAATGGTTGTAAAAGCTTCTCTGGGATCCCCTTTGTTCATAAATAGCAGACATATATGGCTTTGGCATTGCTTTTTGGTAATTAGAAGGCCACGAAATGCCACTGCGCACAACACGTGTATTATGCCCAGCAGTGAAGGGGTTAATTAGGGAGCTTGTAGGGTTAAGTTTAGCTTTAGTGTAGTGTAGTAGACAACTCAAAGTATTGATATAGGCCCATTTTGGTATATTTCATGCCACCATTTCCCCGCCAAATGCGATCAAATAAAAATAAAATCGGTCACTTTTTCACAAACTTTAGTTTTCTCACTGAACAGCTTGTGCAATTATGGCACAAATGGTTGTAAATGCTTCTCTGGGATCCCCTTTGTTCAGAAATAGCAGACATCTATGGCTTTGGCATTGCTTTTTGGTATTTAGAAGGCCACGAAATGCAGCTGCGCATCACACGTGTATTATGTCTAGCAGTGAAGGGGTTAATTAGGTAGCTTGTAGGGAGCTTGCAGGGTTAATTTTAGCTTTAGTGTAGAGATCAGCCTCCCATCTGACACATCAGACCCTCTGATCCCTCCCAAACAGTGCTCTTCCCTCTCCCACCCCACAATTGTCCCTGCCATCTTAAGTACTGGCAGAAAGTCTGCCAGTACTAAAATAAAAGGTATTTTAATTTTTTTTATATTTTTTTAGCATATTTACATATGCTGATGTGTTGGATTCCCCCCTTAGACCCCAACCTCCCTGATCCCCCCCAAACAGCTCTCTAACCCACCCCCTCTACCTTACTGGGAGCCATCTTGGGTACTGGCAGCTGTCTGCCAGTACCCAGTTTCTGCAAAAAAATGCTTTTTTTTTTTTTTTTCTGTAGTGTAGCTTCCCCCCCAAAGAACAACCCCCCTCCAACTCCCAGATCACTTCGATTTTTAATAAAAAATACTTTTAGCCAACTTTTATTTTTAACTGTTTTCTGTAGTGTAGCCGTTCCCACCCGCATCTACCCCGTGCACGCGCCCGCCCTCCCGTGCACGCGTGCGCATCCGTGCGTGTCCCCCGGCGATCCCGCCCCCTCAACATCATATGGCCCATCGATGGCCGCCCACCCGCCTCCCAGTAAGCTCCCACCCACACACCAACGATACCGTGGCTCTCTCTGCATCGGATGGCCAAGAGGGGTTATTGCAGGATGCCTCGATATCGAGGCATCACTGCAATAACCGGAAAGCGGCTGGAAGCAATCAGGATCGCTTCCAGCTGCTTTCCAGACCAAGGACGTACGCCATACGGCCTCGGGTCATTAATCTGTATTTTTTTTGAGGACGTATGGCTGTACATCCTTGGTCGTTAAGGGGTTAAACTAAACAGAGGTTGGCTCATATGCTAATTTCCTAAGCCTTTGAGGGCTGCCTCTTATCACAAATGCTTTTAATCTCTTTTCAACACAAAGAGACAGAAAGTACACACTGTGGGCTATATAGATAACACTTGTGTTCAGGCACAGAATGTTATTTTAAGATCTAGCAAACAATACAATGCTAAAGTTAAGGACAATAGATAATAAACAGTCACAGTCAATGTGATCAGGGGCTGGAAGAAGGTTCCTAGATACAAGGTAATCACAGAGGTAAAAAGTATATTATATAACTCTTGAGTTCGGTTTATGCAAAACTGGGGAATGGGTAAATAAAGGGATTATGTATCTTTAAAACAATAACAATTCTATGGTAGACTGTCACTTTAACTATCTATTCCCTAAAACATGGGACAGTGGAAGCTGTCTCTAACAGTGAATGTGGGCTTTTCAAACTAATAAGAAAATAAGGCCGTTAAAAGAGATGAGAAGCTCTAAAAGCTAACTGCAGACCTTCTTCTCTGAACATTATATCAAAATATCTAAAAAGTAAACAAGAGCAGTCTCCTAAATGACTGAGTTACCAAAAGCGAGTATCCACAAGATGAGAGAATTTTGTAAAGTTGAAAAAATAAACATTACCAATATTGGCTTCCTAATTATTTAGCTGCAATGCTTATCTAGCAGATTTGAAAATATCCATCCAATCATACAGTAACCATAATATAGCTTAAAGGAATATACCATTTAAAAAAAGTGTCCATTCTTTGTTGAAGAAATACCTAGATAGGCACTACATGACAGAAAATAGTACTGCCTTCCAATGCTCATGCAAATGGGTACAATTCTTGCAAAACTGCAGCCATAGTGCTCAAGAAATGGGCTTCTCCTAAGCATATGTCCCTGCTTTTCAACAAAAGATACCAGAGAATGAAGAAAAGCTGATATATGTGAATTAAAAAGTTGTTTAAAAATTGCATGCTCTGTCTTAATCATGACAGAAAACAGTTGGTTTTGTATCCCTTTAAATGAAAAAAGCATGGCCTTCTAAAGATCTTCATGAACAAAAACTTTAATTTCTTGAAATTCAGGTGTAAAATATAAAATAAAAAGACTTCAGTACTAGCTAAATAATTTTACACAGATAAAAATAAAACATGGCTTCTTGCAGAAAAAAAATATATTTTATATAAATGATATATATACACACCGTTTAAAAAAGAAAGCACTGCTGAGATCTCCACACTCTCCTATTCACTCAACAGCCATTTAAACGAAAACCTTTACTTAAACTGAAAATAAAAATAACAATCTATGATTTATGCAACCTTTTAAAGATGCTGTTTAAAATAGTAGATAAAAGTACTGGAAAAATCATTTCAAACTTTATTCAAAAGAAACAAATCTGTTTAATGTGAGACTATTGATAAAGAATAATGTCAAAAAGGCAAAATGCGTGTGATTCTGTATTATTGTACATACATTGTAACATACAAATACAAATTTAAATTTACAAATACCATTTTTTTTGGAAATACAATTATTTTAATACAAATCTTTAATTACCAGTACATTTTTTTTTTGTAAATACAATACAATTTTTTCTTTGGAAGTACAATTTTTTCTTTCTTTTTTTTTTTTTAATTTACGCTTCCAGTATGTGCCAAAACACTGTAAAAATAAATGCTAGTACCCATTTTACTAAAAAGCACTTGTGATGTCACAGCAGTCTTTTGTTTTCAATTAAATCTGGAGAAATGGCTGACAAAATCAATATTCCTTAGTATATTATTGTAAAAAAACAAGGCAGAATAAGCACTTTAGGCATATAAATTATATACACCTAGATGACCAGTTTTGCGTTAGGAGTCAAATAGCAACATTGTGGCCCATAACGCATCATTTTCCCTAACGCAGCCATTACAAGTCTTGTCGGTATAGGTGTACCGCAATCCTTTTAGCCTGTACCGCAACATCAGTACCGCACTCCTAAAAATTACGTTTTTTTCATGGGATTCACATAGTAGGCTAAAAAGCGAGCGATACAGCCTAAAATGACAAGATCTGTACCGCAATCTAAAGTCAGTAGTTATGAGTTTTAAGCTACAAAGCTGTAACAGAAAACGCATAACTAATGTGTTAAAAAGTACACTAACATCCATAAACTAGCTACCTATTAAACCCTAAACCGAGGCCCTCCCGCATCGCAAACACTATTTTAGTTTTTAACCCCTAATCTGCTGCTCCTGATATAGCCGCCACTTTAAAAAAATACTAACCCCTATTCCGTCGCTCCCTGACATCCTCACCACTATACTAAAGTTATTAACCCCTAAACCGCCATCCTCCCACATTGCAAACACTATTTAAATATTATTAACCCCTAATCTGCCATCTGCCCACATCGTCCCCACTATGGTAAAGTTATTAAGCCCTACACCGCTGCCACTATACTAAACCTATTAACCCCTAAACCGCAAGCCCCCCACAACAAAATATACTAAACTAAACTATTAACCCCCTAAACCTAAAGCCCCCACATCGCAATAAACTAATTTAAACTAGTAACCCCTAAACCTAACCCTAACGTAACCCTAACTCTAACCACCCTAACTTAATGAAGTTAACATAATGAAATTAGATCTAAATTAAATTTACAATTATTAACTAAATAATTCCTATTTAAAACTAAATACTTACCTGTGAAGTAAAACCTAAGCTAGCTACAATATAACTAGTAGTTACATTGTAGCTAGCTTAGGTTTTATTTTTATTTCACAGGTAAGTTTGTATTTATTTTAACTAGGTAGACTAAATAGTAAATAGTAATTAACTATTTACTAACTACCTAGCTAAAATAAATGCAAACTTACCTGTGAAATAAAACCTAACCTGCCTTACACTAAAACCTAACATTACAAAAAATAAAAAACTACCATTACAAAAAACAAAAAAACTACCATTACAAAAAACCCCCACAAAATTATCCAATTAACCATTATTATTTCTATTCTAATACCCATTAAATAGAATAAAAAAAACACCCCCCCAAAAAAAGCCTAATCTAGAATAACCTAAGCTACCTATTGCCCTGAAAAGGGCATTTGTATAGGCATGTAGCTCTTTTACTGTCCAGACCCTAAACTAAAAAAAAAAAACCCACCCAAAAAACCCTTAAAAAGCCTAACACTAACCCCCTGATGATCCACTTACAGTTTTTGAAGTCCCGCTTGAACGATTTTCATCCCGGAGTTGAAGTCCTGATTCAGGCGGCTAGAAGTCTTTATCTAGACGGCCTCTTCAATCTTCATCCAGGCGGCTTCTTATATCTTGATCCCGGAGGCGCGGACCGGGTCCATCCTGAAGACATACGGCGCGGAGCATCCTCTTCATACGGTTGCCGCTGTACACTGAATCTTCAATGCAAGGGATGCGATTCAAGATGGCGTCCCTTGCATCAGGACTTTGCCGCCGGGATGAAGATTGAAGAGGCCACCTGGATGAAGACTTCTCGTCGCCTGGATCAGGACTTCAACTCCGGGATGAATATCGTTCAAGCGGGACTTCAAAAACTGTAAGTGGATCATCAGGGAATAAGTGTTATGCTTTTAAAGGTTTTTTTGGGTGTTTTTTTTTTTAGTTTAGGGTCTGGGCAGTAAAAGAGTTAAATGCCCTTTTAAGGGCAATGCCCATACAAATGCCCTTTTCAGGGTAGCTTTGGTTTTTTAGATTTTGTGGGTTTGGGGAGTGGGGTTTGTAATGTTAGTGGGTATTTGTATTTTTATTTCATAAACAGAGCTGATTTCTTTAGGGCAATGCCCTGCAAAAGGCCTTTGGTAATTTATTCTAGATTAGGTTTTTTATTTTGGGGTGTTTTTTGTGTGATAATTTGTTTGTTATTTTGTTAAATGTATATTTTTAGGGGGTGTTTTTTTTTTTAGCAAAAGAGTTGTTTAACTTAGGGCAAAGCCCTACAAAAGGCCCTTTTAAGGGCCCTTGGTAGTTTAGGGGGATGGGTTTTGTACAGTGTTAGGGGGTGTTTGTATTTCTTTTTTAGAGCAAAAGAGCTGTTTAACTCAGGGCAATGCCCTACAAAGACCCTTTTAAGGGCCCTTGGTAGTTTATTCTAGATTAGGCTTTTTTATTTTGGGGGTGTTTTTTTTTTTTTTTTAAAAAAAGGGTATTAGAATAGGAATAATCTTTATTTTTTTGGATAATTTCGTGTGGTTTTTTTTTGTAGTTTTTTTTATTTTTTGTAATGTTAGGTTTTAGTGTAAGGCAGGTTAGGTTTTATTTCACAGGTAAGTTTGTATTTATTTTAGCTAGGTAGTTAGTAAAGTAAATAGTTAAGAACTATTTACTAACTAGTCTACCTAGTTAAAATAAATACAAATTTACCTGTGAAATAAAAGTAACTATTAGTTATATTGTAGCTAGCTTAGGTTTTATTTCACAGGTATTTAGTTTTAAATAGGAATTATTTAGTTAATAATTGTAAATTTAATTTAGATCTAATTTCATTATGTTAAAGTTAGGGGGTGTTAGGGTTAGGGTTACGTTAGGGTTAGGGGTTAATATAGTTTAATTTAGGTTGTTGCGATGTTGGGGCTGGCGGTTTAGGGGTTAATAGGTTAATTTAGTTAATAATTGTAAGTTTAATTTAGCTCTATTTTAATTATGTTAAAGTTAGGGGGTGTTACGGTTACGTTAGGGTTAGGGTAAGGGGTTAATAGTTTAATTTAGGTTGTTGCGATGTGGGGGGCTGGTGATTTAGGGGTTAATAGGTTTATTTAGTGGTAGTGATGTGGGAGGCCAGATGTTTAGGGGTTAATAACTTTATTTAGTTGCGGCGATGTTGGAGAGCGGCGTAATAGGGGTTAATAACTTTAATATAGTTGTGGCAATGTTGGGGTGCGGCGGAAAAGGGGTTAATAACTTTAGTATAGTGGCGGCAATATCGGGAGCAGCACATTAGGGGTTAATAACTGTAGGCAGGCGTCGGCAATGTCAGGGGCAGCAGATTAGGGGTGTTTAGACTCGGGGTTTATGTTAGGGTGTTAGGTTTAAACTGTATTTTCTTTTTCCCCATAGACTTCAATGGGGCTGCATTACGGAGCTTTTGTTTCAGCGAACGCAGGTGTTAGATTTTTTTTGCCGGCTCTCCCCATTGATGTCTATGGGGAAAGCGTGCACGAGCACGTCAAAACACTGCTTGTTTTTGGTGCGGTATGGAGCCCAAAATCTCCATATCGTCCGCACAAGCTTTTTTTTTAAACTTATAATCGCAGCGCTATAGGGGGTTAAATAACGCAACTTTTGTTGCATTCTTTACTTTCCCTATAGCGCTCAAAACTCGTAATCTAGGTGATAGTGTGGTATTCATACATAATTGTATAGCACAAGGCAGAATAAGCACATTAGGCATGTAAACATGTTGTATTGTATTAGTACATTATTGTATAAAACAAGGCAGAATAAGCACATTAGGAATATAAATCATATTCGGCTAGATTACTAGTTTTGCGGTATGAGTGAAAAAGCAGCGTCATAACGCTGCTTTTTCACTACCGCTGCTATTACGAGTCTTGCAGGTTTAGGGGCACCGTACACTTTTTTGGCCTTAACGCAAATTAACTTACAAAATTTGCGTAAAGTCTTTTTTCAATGGACTTCCATAGCGCCAATATTACAAGCTTTTTCTGGAAGGCCAAAAAGTGAGCGGTACAGCCTATCCCACAAGATTCGTAACGTAATCTAAAGTCAGTAGTTATGAGTTTTACACTATAACGCTGTAGCATAAAACTCATAACTAAAGTGTTAAAAAGTACACTAACACCCATAAACTACCTATTAATCCCTAAACCGAGGCCCTCCCGCATCGCAAACACTAAAATAAAATTATTAACCCCTAACCTGCTGCTCCCGACATCGCCACCACTGTAATAAACATATTAACCCCTAAACCGCTGCAGTCCCGCATCGCAAACATTAGTTAAATATTAACCCCTAATCTGCCGCCCCTAACATCGCCGCCACCTACCTTAATTTATTAACGCCTAATCTGCCGCTCCCAACGTCGCCGCCACTATGCTAAATTTATTAACCCCTAAACCTAAGTCTAACCCTAACACCCCCTAACTTAAATATAATTAAAATAAATCTAAATAAAAATTGCTATCATTACCTAAATAATTCCTATTTAAAACTAAATACTTAGCTAATACTTAAAACTAATAGTTACATTGTATCTAGCTTAGGGTTTATTTTTATTTTACAGGAAAGTTTGTATTTATTTTAACTAGGTGGAATAGTTACTAAATAGTTATTAACTATTTACTTACTACCTAGCTAAAATAAATACAAATTTACCTGTAAATTCCAATCAGCCAATAGAATGCAAGCTCAATCCTATTGGATGATTGCTTCAGCCAATAGGATTTTTTCACCTTTAATTCCGATTGGCTGATAGAATTCTATCAGCCAATCGGAATTCAAGGGACACCATCTTGGATGACGTCACTTAAAGGAACCTTCATTCGGGAAGAAGACTTCGATTGAAGAGAATGCTCCACGCCGGATGTCTTGAAGATGGACCCGCTCCACGCCGGATGGATGAAGATAGAAGATGCATTCTGGATGAAGACTTCTGCCCGTCTGGAGAACCACTTCTGCCGGCATGGATGAAGACTTCTCCCGGCTTCGTTGAGGACTTCTTGCCGCTTTGCTGAGGACTTCTCCCGGCTTCGTTGAGGATGGATCTCCGGTCTTCAAAACTGTAAGTGGATCTTCGGGGGTTAGTGTTAGGTTTTTTTAAGGGTTTATTGGATGGGTTTCAGTTTTAGATTAGGGTTTGGGCAATTAAAAAAGAGCTAAATGCCCTTTTAAGGGCAATGCCCATCCAAATGCCCTTTTCAAGGCAATGGGGAGCTTAGTTTTTTTTTAGTTAGGATTTTATTTGGGGGGTTGGTTGTGTGGGTGGTGGGTTTTACTGTTGGGGGGGTGTTTTTTTTTTTTACAGGTAAAAGAGCTGATTTCGGGGGGCGTGGCCAAGCAGCAGCTATAGGAAGACGCATTTTCTGCAGCTTGTCAGAAATACTTAAAAATTTACTGAATTTTGCTGTCTGAGGTTAACTTATGCAGTAAGGATTCCTGTTATACGCAGCATGAGCTCATGGCGAGCTGATGGAACCAACTTTGAGGTGGTCCTCAAATAGTAATCTAACAACAAAAAGAACAGAGGGTTTTAAATAAATTACAAAGAAATAACAACTTGGTCATATTAAATTCAGACAAGGGAGGGAGTATAGTTGTGCAGGATAGAACCCAATATACTCAGGAAGCAGTGAGACAGTTGAGTGATGCAGAAACATATCACAAAATTACATTTAATCCAATTAAGAAGTTCACTCAGGAACTAGAAAGATTCCTTAAATTTTATGTGGGGAAAGGCATCATTACAACACAGACCGCTGAGAGTTTAAAAGTAGATTTTCCAGTGACACCGGTTTTTTAAACACCTGCCGAAAATACATAAGTCCCTAACTCCCCCCCCAGGATGCCCCATTATTTCGGGGATTCGGTCATTGGGGGAGAGACTGGGGTCCTACATAGACACTATTCTCCAGCCAATAGTCCAGATAACTCCTGCATATGTGAGGGATACAAAACATGTTTTACGATTATTGGATAATGTACAGATAAGTGAGGGAGACATCTTATTAACGATAGATGTCGCCTCGCTATATTCTTGCATCCCACACCATCAGGGTTTGAAGTCTTTGGAACATATGTTGGAGCTGTATACTGACTTTGACGAGAGATTAATTGAATTCGTATGTGAGGGGGTGGGATTTTTACTTTACCACAATTGTTTCTTGTTTGAAGGGGAATATTATGTTCAAAACCAAGGCACAGCCATGGGAGCAAAGTTCGCCCCCTCATAAGCGAATTTATACTTAACAGATTTTGAACTGCGAAAAATCTTTTGTGATAATAACCCTTTTAAACCACATATTAGATTATATCGTAGGTTCATTGACGACCTGATAATTATTTGGAAAGGGGGAATGGATCTAATAGAAGAATTTATTGGATATCTGAACTGTAATGACCAAAATTTGAAATTTACATATACAGTGTCAGGTACTAATATATCCTTTCTAGACATTGAATTAAAACTAGACTTTGATTCACGTAAGATTATAACATCAAATTACAGGAAATCCACCTCAGGGAATACTATACTTCGGGCTGATTCCCATCATCCTTCTCATTTAAAAAGAGCTATTCCCAAAGGGCAATACATGCGTCTCAGACGAAATTGTACACATTTAGACATGTACAGGGAACAAGCTGAGTCTTTATCTAAGCGTCTCATCATCAGGGGATATGATAGAGCCACCCTATTGAAGACAAGTAAAGAAGTAGAAAATATGAGGAGGGAAGAACTTCTGAAATATAGCAATAAGAGTCACAATAAAAGAAATGCTCACAAAGTTGAACAACATTCAGAGGGTCCAATTACATTCACCACTAGTTACAGCAGACAGTTCAAACACATAAACCAAATAATAAGAAAATATATCCCAGTTTTGGAAAAGGATACTCTTCTACAAGAGGTAATGAAGAAACAGGGAATTAGATGTGTTAGTAAGAGAGCCAAAACGATTGGAAATCAATTAACTAGGGATTTCTCTAGAAAACAGACAGCTACATGGTTACAAAGTCAAATCGGATTTTGCAAGTGTAAAAGAATACCATGTAAAAGCTGTGACTTTGTCATTTCAGGTGATTCTTTTAAGTCAACTGTCACAGGTAAAACTTTTTATATTAGACACAGGATGACTTGCCATTCCAATTTTGTGGTTTACTTAATTACATGTAATTTATGCCACAAACAATACGTAGGCAGGACTACAAGATTACTCAAGGATCGAATCCGTGAACATTTGCTATCTATTAAACAAGACCCCCCTAAAACACCAATAGCAAAACACTTTGCTGCACACTTTAATACCATGGGGAATGCCTATAAATGATAACAATATAGGTACAGTGCTAGGGTTTCAAGGTATTGACACAGCCATTAAAAGTACCAAAGGGGGAGATAGATTAGCTGTACTAAATAGGAAAGAGGCTTTTTGGATTTTTCATTTATCTACAGGGGTCCCTCTAGGGATCAATACAATTATTGATCTTAGGTATTTTGTAGATTAAGGCAATTCAAGTAGGAATGTATATAGTTTAGACTAAGAGGAGACTCAATAATCTACCTAGCACCACCAAGCACCTCACTGCATCATCTATGGATTGGAATGGATGCAGTAGAGGTATAGGAAGTTGATAATCTTAAATCTCTAAATATCCGACATCCCCTATTCACGATAATTACCAATGATTTAAATTTGAATGTGAATTATTGTATAATAATATATTCCAGGTATACACCATATAAATATTCAGGTACCATTTCCTCAGTAAGATAAACATCTAACAGCATTTAACGTTGATTCATGGTAGTTTTTATTCATACATTAGATTAGGTAAGTTTAATTTTAATTTTAATTTTATGTATTTTTTAAGGTGATAAATTCCTTGTTCAGGGAGACACTCTAAATTAGTTTTGTATGTGGTTACTTATAAGAGTGGATACAGTAAGAGTTTGTGAATCAAGAGACTTTTTACACAATAATAACAATAATGAAACATTTTTCACTCATTATCATTTTAGTCACTCAGGTCACTTAGTTGAATCCACAAGTTTATGAGTCAGAGAATGAAACTACACCAGAGGTTTAAATGTATGGCATCACGAGCCAGTAAATGTGTAATACACAATTCACATAATTTTGGTCACTAAGATATTTGAGTTTTTGAAATAAGAAAGTCACAAAACATGAGATAGAATTAACACAATATAACACTAATAATAGAAAAATAATTTAATAAAAATAAAAAATAATAAATAAAAAACAATAAAAAATAAAAAATAAAAATCATAAAATGAAAAATAAAGAACTAAAAATAAGAATAAAAACGAAGAAATAAAATATGAGAAATGATAAGAGATAAGATATGCTGGTAGGAGTTGCAATCGGGTAGAATTTCAATGGGTATAACAAATATGTGATATAATTTAAACAATATATATATATATATATATATATACAGTGACACTGAGTTAAATCTATTTTAAATATTTAAATAAATACATTTTGGCCCACACGTTGCAACTTCAACATCGAGGAAATAGGGTTCAATTATCAGAAGTTTAAAGAGGGAATATAATATAATATAATGTATACAAATTAAGATGTAACTGTTTTTGGTTGTTCTATATATGGGGATGTTTGCTAATTTTCTTCTCTCAGTAAAAGATCTAACACATTTTAATAAGTAACATGTAATCAGGTATAGATCGCAGATAAGAATAGCATTTTGATATGATTTAAAAGAATTTTTAACATTTTTGATGTTCTATAAACGTATAAGCTTGTTATAATTTTTAATGAACTGTTGCGTATTTGCTTTATCTGTGTTTTTTTTGGATATACAGCAATAGGCGGATGCTTTTTGGTTTTCTCACATACAGCTAATAGACAGACAGAGACACTAGATGATACAAGATATATATACAGAGATTCATGCATTTATATACAGACACTAGGCTTTAGCTGTGTGTGGTCCGTAGCGCATGCGCGGATACGCTGTGTGTGATAAGACCAACAGCGCGAATTACCCGTCCTAATGAATACCAACAGGTGTGCTGTATCACAGGTAAGCGTATGTAACAGGAAATGCTATATGTTTAAAAGAACCAAGTGTTTTACTATGCATTAGTCCCTGACGAAGTGCCTCCGGGCAGGAAACGCGTCGGACGTTTCATTCTTAGTGCTCCCTCCCGAGCTCACTTGTACCATGCTTATATTTGACTTTAAATAAAGTCGGTTTTTACTTGCTTTTTTGGCGGCTGAAGTGTTTTCCTTGTAGCAGATCTTCATTTCATTATCTATGATGGAACCAACTTTAAGCCAGATTTGAAGTCTTTATGTTTGAATTCGGATGGCTGCGGCATACTTACATGAACTTGGTGATTCCTCCCCCCTGGCCACCTGGGTTAAGGGGCCACATACAGAGTAAAAAGGGAAGCTCCTACCGTATAATTTCACATTATGCTGCCATGGATTGTTTTCTAACCTGACCCAATAGCAATGGATCGTGTCTCTAACTTAACATGGGGGACTTCAGAGAAGCTGCTAAAGGATCACTTCGGCAGACTAGAGAGGCGCATGGAGCTCATCATCCGAGGACGCAACTTCCCAGAGGAAATACAGTATAAAAGCTGTGGCTTTGAAGAGGCAACCTCCCTTCCTATACCGAATACTTTACCTAGCATCATGGGTACAGCTGAGCGGTGGATCGATCAGACCAAAACACGTAGCAGGCGAGCCCACACAAAGGAGATCCTTCTGCCACGTAAGGTGACCGAGACTTTACCTGTAAAAAGGCCCGTTAAGCAATCGGAACGTCACAGGAGGGTAAAGCGATTGGATCAAAGGAGGCCTCGGACACCCTCGGGAAGGAGAAGACTCTGGGGATCACGTTCCCCTGCGCTTCAATGGCTGCTGGGTTTGCTGGACTGGTTAAGCCTTACTGACCTGCTTTGTCTGCAACACTGTGAAAGCGATCCACTCTCAAAAAACGAATGGAGTGTCATGTATACTGCAGGCAGGGAGAAAACTGGAGTGGGTTAGATCTGGGAATCTCGTGAAGCCTTGTGAGATGTACTTTATTATGGATTTAACCATTTAGTATATTATGCAGCAACTTAATTATCTGTACACTTCTATTATTCCCCAAAAGCATGTATAACCTGAGCATAATTCACTGATTGTCTGATGACGTACTTTATATGTACTAGGTTTGAATGATTATTTAAGCTACAAACTACTGAGATTTTGGGTACTTACTATGAACCCCTGGATAATGTATTCTGGCCTTTCCCAATGTGGGATTGATTGTTATCCTGTCTGTTACATGTGGGAGGGGAAGTTAATGGTTTATTCACTTGGGTTCTGTTAAATAGCTCATCCCTGTATTTCACTGTACACAGTTTGCAGTATATAGGTACTTATACTTACACACTAGCCTGCCCAAATGTGTAGGGGGTATATGACTGCATATTGTGACCTGTAGCCTTAGTATACTCCTATAGCGATATGGAAACTTATTCACAGTGTTAAAGAGAGTAGTATTGATTTTTTGAGGACTGTAGCAGGTAGATTATTATTACACTTTCATGTCTGATGTTAGTGATATGAGTTTTAAGTAAATAAATAATTTAGTAGATTTCCTGGACCCGAATACACTTAGTGACAAGATCTGTTAAAAGAAAAGGAGAAAGAAACAGAGAAAAGTAGAAAAGAGAGTAAGAGTTGGAAAAAAGAGAAAACCTTGTCTAGAATGAGAGTAGTGAGGCGCAGTTACCCCTTCATATCATCTTGTGCACCCTTTCCTTTTTGCATCCTCTGTTTATTTGGCAGAGTTAAGCAGTCTCTGCCCTGTTCGGAGAACTACAGTTTGCTCTCTGATCCCTACTATGGTGAATTTTGAATATTCACATACATATGCCCTCCCTTTATACATGCTTTTATTTTATGCTTGGACCCACCCGTGGTCCTTGTGACATAGGAGGACGAGCGTGTAGTATAGGCCCATAAGTGACCTATCCTACTTAAAGCCCCTAGCATAGAAAGTCCCATTACGGCCCAAAAGTGGCCTCTACTGTTTTGATTGTTGAGAGGGGTAAAAATGAGGGAAGCGTCAGGTTTGCTCCCCTATCATTGTATTCTGCAATTTGTAACTAGCAAAGTATTTTGTTGATTCTTGAACTTTTTGTTATCTGAGCAAAGTGCTTGTATGTTTTTTCTTTTCCTCAATAAAAATAAAGTTGAAAAAAAAAAAAAAAAAGAGCTGATTTCTTTGGGGCAATACCCCGCAAAAGGCCCTTTTAGTTTAGTTTAGGCTAGGTTTTTTTTTATTTTGGGGGGGGGCTTTTTTTTGATAGGACTATTAGATTAGGTGTAATTAGTTTAAATATCTGATAACGTCTTTTTTATTTTGTGTAATTTAGTGTTTTTTTGTAATTTAGGTAATTGTATTTAATTAATGTAATTTATTTAATTGTAGTGTAAGGTTAGGTGTTAGTGTAACTCAGGTTAGGTTTTATTTTACAGGTAAATTTGTATTTATTTTAGCTAGGTAGTTAGTAAATAGTTAATAACTATTTACTAACTATTCTACCTAGTTAAAATAAATACAAACTTGCCTGTAAAATAAAAATAAACCATAAGCTAGCTACAATGTAACTATTAGTTATATTGCAGCTAGCTTAAGGTTTATTGTATAGGTAAGTATTTAGTTTTAAATAGGAATTATTTAGGTAATGATAGCAATTTTTATTTAGATTTATTTTAATTATATTTAAGTTAGGGAGTGTTAGGGTTAGACTTAGGTTTAGGGGTTAATGCATTTAGTATAGTGGCGGCGACGTTGGGGGCGGCAGATTAGGGGTTAATAAATAAAGTTAGGTAGGTGGCGGTGATGTTAGGGGCGACAGATTAGGGTTTAATAATATTTAACTAGTGTTTGCGATGCGGGAGTGCGGCGGTTTAGGGGTTAATATGCTTATTATAGTGGCGGCGATGTCCGGAGCGGCAGATTAGGTGTTATTAAGTATAATGTAGGTGTCGGTGATGTCGGGGGCGGCAGATTAGGGGTTAATATGTGTAAGATTAGGGGTGTTTAGACTCGGGGTTCATGTTAGGGTGTTAGGTGTAAACATAAATTTTGTTTCCCCATAGGAATCAATGGGGCTGCGTTACAGAGCTTTACGCTGCTTTATTGCAGGTGTTAGACTTTTTTCAGCTGGCTCTCCCCATTTATGTCTATGGGGAAATCATGCACGAGCACGTAAAACCAGCTCACCACAGCTTTCAGCCGCGCTAGTATTGGAGTGCGGTATGGAGCACAATTTTGCTCTACGCTCACTTCTTGCCTGTTAATGCCGGGTTTATGAAAACCTGTAATACCAGCGATGTAGGGAAGTGAGCGGTGACAATAACATGCAAGTTATTACCGCACCGCTCTTCCCGCAAAACTCATAATCTAGCCGATTGTGTGGTATTAATACATTATCGTATAAAACAAAGCAAAATAAGCACATTAGGCAAGTAAACATGCTGAATGGTATTAGTACATTATTGTATAAAACAAAGCAGAATAAGCACTTTAGGCATGTAAACATGTTGTATGGTATTAGTACATTATTGTATAAAACAAAGCAGAATAAGCACTTTAGGCATGTAAACATGTTGCATGGTATTAGTACATTATGCTTAAAAACAAGGCAGAATAAACACATTAGGCATGTAAACATGTTGCATGGTATTAGTATATTATTGTATAAAACAAAGCAGAATAAGCACTTTAGGCATGTAAACATGTTGTATGATATAAGTACATTATTGTATAAAACAAAGCAGAATAAGCACTTTAGGCATGTAAACATGTTGTATGGTATTAGTACATTATTATATAAAAACAAAGCAAAATAAGCACATTAGGTATGTAAAGCATGTTGTATGGTATTAATACATTATTGTATAAAACAAGGCAGAATAAGCACATTACACATGTAAACATGTTGTATGGTATTAGTACATTATTGTGTAAAACAAGGCAGAATAAGCACATTAGGCATGTAAACATGTTGTATGGTATTAGTACATTATTGTATAAAACAAGGCAGAATAAGCACTTTAGGCATGTAAACATGTTGCATGGTAATACATTATTGTATAAAACAAGGCAGAATAAGCACATTAGGTATGTAAAGCATGTTGTATGGTATTAGTACATTATTGTATAAAACAAAAGCAGAATTAGCACTTTAGGCATGTAAACATGTTGTATGGTATTAGTACATTATTGTATAACACAAAGCAGAATAAGCACATTAGGCATGTAAACATGTTGTATGGTATTAGAACATTATTGTATAAAACAAAGCAGAATAAGCACTTTAGGCATGTAAAGCATGTTGTATGGTATTAGTGCATTATTGTATAAAACAAAGCAGAATAAGCACTTTAGGCATGTAAACATGTTGTATGGTATTAGTACATTATTGTTAAAAACAAGGCAGAATACGCACTTTAGGCATGTAAACATGTTGTATGGTATAAGTACATTATTGTATAAAACAAAGTAGAATAAGCACTTTATGCATGTAAACATGTTGTATGGTATTAGTACATTATTGTTAAAAACAAGGCAGAATAAGCACATTAGGCATGTAAACATGTTGTATGGTATTAGTATATTATTGTATAAAACAAAGCAGAATAAGCACATTAGGTATGTAAAGCATGGTGTATGGTATTAGTACATTATTGTATAAAACAAGGCAGAATAAGCACATTAGGTATGTAAAGCATGCTGTATGGTATTAGTACATTATTGTATAAAACAAGGCAGAATAAGCACATTAGGCATGTAAACATGTTGTATGGTATTAGTACATTACTGTATAAAACAAGGCAGAATAAGCACATTAGGCATGTAAACATGTTGTATTGTATTAGTACATTATTGTATAAAACAAGGCAGAATAAGCACATTAGGCATGTAAACATGTTGTATTGTATTGGTACATTATTGTATAAAACAAGGCAGAATAAGCACATTAGGTATGTAAAGCATGTTGTATGGTATTAGTAAATTATTGTATAAAACAAGGCAGAATAAGCACTTTAGGCATGCAAACATGTTGGTATTAGTACAATATTGTATAAAACAAGGCAGAATAAGCACTTTAGGCATGTAACATGTTGGTATTAGTACAATATTGTATAAAACAAGGCAGAATAAGCACTTTAGGCATGTAAACATGTTGGTATTAGTACAATATTGTATAAAACAAGGCAGAATAAGCACTTTAGGCATGTAAACATGTTGGTATTAGTACATTATTGTATAAACCAAAGGCAGAATAAGCACTTTAGGCATGTAAAGCATGTTCTATGGTAAATGATTACATAAAAAACCTATATTCTGAAAGCATGCCATGAAAACTGTAATTAAAACATAAAAAATTATATTCCTCTGTATATTATTGTATGATGGAAATGAGAATAATCATTTTTTTTAAAGGGGCATTCTAGCCAAAATTGGAATCCACATGGATACATTTCAGTTTTGAATAGAAGGATCTTTGTAAAATACATGTATAGCTGTTTCAAATGTGTATTTAAGTATGCATGGTGCACCAGCATTTAAACACAGCACTTGCTCAGAGAGCCTAAGGTGCTTGTACCACCTGATAATTACTTAATCTGTTAATTGCTGACATGATACAAACCCCACTGGTACTTTGAGCAGCTCTAGTATTTAAAATGCTGGTGCACTGAGAGTATCTAGCTATGCTTCACATGCACGTGCAGAGAAAAACTAAAATAGTGATAACTTTTACTAGAAGCATTTTTGCCAAAACATGTATGTTGCAAATATGTTTATATTCAAAGATGTAATTCATCTATGTGCATTTAAATTTTGACTAGAATGTCCCTTTAAGCCATGTTGTATGAGATGATGCTGATGTACTAGGGTTTTCAGCCATTTCTCCAAATTTAATTAAAAGCAAAGCAGTGGCTAGTTTGCAGGCAAACTACTGAACTGACTTTCTGTGACATTACAAGTTCTTTAGCAAAATGGGAACCAGCATTTAATTTTAACAGTGTTTTGAAACATGTTGGAAGTGTAATTCCAAAAAAAAAGGACTTCCAAAAGAAAATATTTTATTATATTCCCAAAAAACATTGTTCTTCCAAAAACAAAATTGTACTTCCAAAAACTATAAATATTGTATTTGTAATTAAAGATAGGTATTCTAAAAAAATAAATGTATTTCCAAAAAAATAAATAAATTGTATTTGTAAATTTAGATTTATATTTGTGTGTCACAACTTACGTACAATGATAAAAAGAATCACACACACGTGTCTCAATCTTAAGCTCTTCACCCAAATAGACGTATATATACGTTGTGCGGTACTTTGGATATCATACCACATAACATATTTATATGCCTGAGATTCAGGAAGCTCCAGCAGTCTCAGCTGTTAAGAGAGCAGCAGGCATCTGCCCGCATATGGAACCAGAGCGTGATCGGTGCTCCGGTTCAATATGAGGGCAGATGCCAGTTTGTTACAGCCAGTGAAACTGTGTGTGTCACTGTCTGTAACAGTCATCTGCTGGTGCAGGCAGGAGGTGTGGGAGAGAATCGGGGAGGTGAGTGGGCAGTCCAGCAGTAGAGGGGGGGAGGGAGGTGGCAGAAGTAGGATGGCCCTACAGCAAAAATAAAATAAATGGAGAGGGAGGGATGAGGAGCAACAATGCACAAAAAGGTACTAGCATTCAGCTGCCAGTACCTAAGATGGCTGGTAATAGTTAGAGGGGGAGGGGATTACAGAACTGTTTGTGAGGGATTAGGGATATTTTAGGGTAAGGGGGGATCCCACACTGCAGAAAATATAAAGACAAATAAAAAATATTTAATTTAAAAAAAAAGGCCTTAAATTTTGATATTGACAGACTGTCTGCCAGTACCTAAGATGGGGGTGACCAATGGGGGTTGGGGGTGAGGGAGGGAAAAGAGCTATTTGCGAGGGATCAGGTAGGGATCAGGGGGTGGCAAGTGTCAGGTGGGAGGATAATCTCTACACTAAACCTAAAATTAACCTTGCAAGCTACCTGATTAACCCCCTTGCTGCCGGGGAATAATAGAAGCAGACTTCTAATTACCAAAAAGCAATGGCAACGTCATATGTTTCTGCTATTTCTGAACAAAGGGGATCCCAGAGAAGCTTTTACAATCATTTGTGCCATGATTGTATAAGTAGTATGTAAATAATTTCAGTGAGAAACCAAAAAATTGTGAAAAAACGATTTTTTTTCTTTATTTGATTGCATTTGGCAGTGAAATGGTGACATAAAATATACCAAAATGGACCTACCTTGGGTTGTCTGCTTAAAAAAATAAATCCCGGCAGTGAAGGGGTTAAGTTAAGTTCTAATTAATTAGGTTCTATATGCATTGCAAACAAAATAAATGTATTGATGCAGTCCTAACTGCTTTGGGCATTAACACCGTTAGGATAGCATGGAACATCCAAGCTGTTTTGCTGTCCTGAAGTCATAGCTGCTTGCTAAATCACACAATCTCATGAACGATCGTGAGATTTCAATATTTACTTATTTGTAAACAAATAAGTCCTGGCTGGAAGGGGTTAACTGCTTTATATTGAAATATATTAGCATAAGACTCACCTGTAGACTAGAGTTTGTACTGATGGTAGCAGGTGAGCTTAAAGAGTTTGAAAAATTGGATTTTTAAAAACCATATTTTTGTCAGACAGTTTTGGGGTTAGTGTGTAAGTAAATGGAACAACATTACTTTGACTTTAGAAATCCTGGAAAAAACGGAAAGCACTTTGCATGTGTATTCTGACGAAAAGGCACAGTCACCTATATCTTTGTCAATAACATTGCTCCATTTCCTGAAAACTGAAGGAAATAAATGTACAATCTAAAGATACTGCAATCTCCCTACAGATATTATAAAGGGCCACTGAAACGCTGACACAATATTTTATGGTGAGATAAGTCCCAATCAGTATACCCAGGGTCTTGGTTAACCCCTTAATGGCCAGCGATGTACCCGGCCCTGTACCTCTTTTGGCGTGCAGCTTGTGGGGCACCCAACAATTGGAGGAAGCTGGATTCATCATCAATATGCTTAATACAGTAGGAGATGTGGGCGGAGGAACAGCGGTATGTTTACCAAAACGCAATGGTAAATATTTTATAAAGGAAGCGTCTTTGTAAAGTTTAATGAAATAAAGTGCCTGTGTTTTAAAGATTATTTTTAGATACTGGACAGTCATTAAACTTTAAATCCCTTTCATGTCATAGGGGTTAGTGATTAGATGTTACACATGCATTTAAATGTATTTCTGTCTTTGTTTCCCGATTATATTTATCTATAATGTTCACTTTATAGCTACAATATAAAGGGTTAGATTACAAGCGGATCACTAATTTATCGCAAGCCCGTAAACGGGAAAATTTGCCCGTTTATAGGCCACGCAATAAATAACCAGCCATTACAAGTGGTTATTGGTGTGGGGGGCGTTAGGAAAAAAACGGCACTGTGACATTGTGGTCTATGGGGACTGTGGTATTCCTATAAATATGTATGTATATGCTTATATGCATAATGCATATATATTTGTGTAAATATAAACACATAAATATCTATGTATATATTCATGGTATTATGAGTCGAGAACAAATATCACACTCGCAAAAGCGCAATTTTGCGATCCACTCGTGATCTGGCCCAAAGTGTGCAATAAGCCTATTTTCTTTCAATTGTGTTGCTTGCACAACAGGAAGAGTTTACAACATTAAAGCAAAGAGCAACTTTACCAGAAAAAACCCCCCTAAACTGTAACTAAATAAAACTAATGTTAAAAAGAACAGAATTCTGTTGCCATTGTTCTGTTATGATGTATGTGTTACAAATAACTGTGCATTATTTGTGTGTTCATGCTGAAATTATCCTCAAGTATCTTCATGGTACATTAATTCTTTTTATAGAGACAACAATTGAAAAACTGGTAGCAAATGACTGGCATTTCAATAGGATGTAAAAAAAAAAAGAATGAATTAACTTAGATTTAATGGTCTTTTTTCTGACTATGTATGCAGCCTCAAATGACAATAACATAAATCTTTTCATAATGATGTAAATGTCTCTGCAGACAAGTGATTTAAAAGATTTTCCAGTTCGTTCATGTGATCTCAGTTCACTTTACAATAAACAACATAAAATATGTTATTTCTCTAAACCCTAATGTGTTTATTGTGACTGGGAGAAACGTAATTTATAATATGATCCAGTCCACTCCGTAGAATCCCAAAAGAAAACATGGCATTCAATATATAAACTGGATTAGATTAAAAGTACTCAAACATTTTATTTATTTATTTTATTTATTTATAAAATATTTTACCAGGAAGGATACATTGAGATTTCTCTCGTTTTCAAGTATGTCCTGGGTCCACAAGACATTGCATTGATAACATAGGGTACAATAAAATACAAAAAACAATAATAATACACAATATATGAAAAAAAAATAAAAATAACATAGGAACAGTATTTAATCAACCATGACAGATGCATTCTGTTTTGAGATATGTAGAGAGGGATCTCTTAAAGGATATTAGGCTTGGGGAAGGTTTGAAAAGTGTGCGGGAGGTTGTTCCATAATTGTGGTGCTCTGTAGGAAAAGGAGGATCGAGCTGCTTTCTTTTTGTATTGAGGCAAGCTAAATAATGTGCTGGTATTGGATCGGAGGTTATAGGAGGTGGGAATAGCCGGGGAGAGCATTCTGCTCAGGTAGGGTGGGAGCTTCCCAGAAATGCTCTTAAACACAAGGCAAGAAAGATGGAGGGAGCGTCTAGATTCCAGCGACAGCCAGTTTAGTTCTTTTAGCATGTCACAATGGTGGGTCCTGTAGCTACATTGTAGCACAAAGCGGCAGAACGAGTTATATAACGTATTTAGTTTATTAAGGTTGTCTGCTATCCATGTGAGAATGCTTTTAAACATATTTAAAAATATTTTTTTTTAATTTTATTTTGTATATTTTTTTTTGTTGGAAAAGGCTAAATAAAAGTTGTTCAAATTTATATTGAAATTAGCAGAAAATGTATGACTGATACTGCTGTATGCAGGCTCAGTGGCTAAAAGGAACATACCTGTAGAGACTTGAACAGAAATGGTTTTAATTTTTGTTTTGTTTTGCACAGGCCCATCCATTTAAAAAGAAAAAAAAAAACGAAACTGTAAAACATTTTAAACTTTAATCTTTGGCATAAAACAGACAAGCTAAGTTTAGCAAGGAGCTGCTCCGGAGAGCTGTAGTAACTGTGAGGCTGTGAATCAACTCAACCAGGATTGAAGGACAGATGCAAGTTCACTTTGAGGGTGAGTGAAGTACTCACTGTACTTATGTTACTTAACGTTTGGAAGGATCCTCACACCGGACTTTGATTCTCTCTGAATTAATTCTATATAACATTTTTGCCACAGTATTGCATATCATCTGCTCATACATTTTGCCTGTTCATCTTTTCCTATAAGCTAACCCAATTGTTTGTTTTTTTCATGTGACTTTTTGTTTCACATAAATGTATTTGTTTTACACCTAATACAAATGAATAGTAAATACATACAGACCATACACAAACAATATTTATCATTATTAGCTTTTCTATCGGCTAGATTTAGAGTTTTGTCGGTAACGACCCGAAAAGCTAACGCCGGCTTTTTTTCTGGCCGCACCATAAAAATAACTCTGTATTGAGAGTCCACATAAAGGCTGCGTTAGGCTCCAAAAAAGGAGCTTAGAGCATATTTAACACAGCTTCAACTCTCGATACCAGAGTTGCTTACGGACGCGGCCAGCCTCAAAAACGTGCTTGTGCACGATTCCCCCATAGGAAACAATGGGGTTGTTTGAGCTGAAAAAAAAAAATAACACCTGCAAAAAAAGCCGCGTTCAGCTCCTAACGCAGCCCATTGTTTGCTATGCGGAAACACTTCCTACGTCTGCACCTAACACCCTAACATGTACCCCGAGTCTAAACACCCCTAGCCTTACACTTATTAACCCCTAATCTGCCGCCCCCGCTATCGCTGACACCTGCATATTATTATTAACCCCTAATCTGCCGCTCTGTAAACCGCCGCTACTTACATTATCCCTATGTACCCCTAATCTGCTGCCCTAACAATCGCCGACCCCTATATTATATTTATTAACCCCTAATCTGCCCCCCACAACGTCGCCTCCACCTGCCTACACTTATTAACCCCTAATCTGCCGAGCGGACCTGAGCGCTACTATAATAAAGTTATTAACCCCTAATCCGCCTCACTAACCCTATAATAAATAGTATTAACCCCTAATCTGCCCTCCCATAACATCGCCGACACCTAACTTCAATTATTAACCCCTAATCTGCGACTGGAGCTCACCGCTATTCTAATAAATGTATTAACCCCAAAAGCTAAGTCTAACCCTAACACTAACACCCCCCTAAATTAAATATAATTTACATCTAACGAAATTAATTATCTCTTATTAAATAAATTATTCCTATTTAAAGCTAAATACTTACCTGTAAAATAAATCCTAATATAGCTACACTATAAATTATAATTATATTATAGCTATTTTAGGATTAATATTTATTTTACAGGTAACTTTGTAATTATTTTAAACCAGGTACAATAGCTATTAAATAGTTAAGAACTATTTAATAGTGACCTAGTTAAAATAATAACAAAATTACCTGTAAAATAAATCCTAACCTAAGTTACAATTAAACCTATACACTACACTACCATTAAATTAATTAAATAAAATATCTACAATTACCTACAATTAAACCTAACACTACACTATCAATACATTAATTAAATACAATATCTACAAATAACTACAATGAAATAAACTAACTAAAGTACAAAAAATAAAAAAGAACTAAGTTACAAAAAATAAAAAAATATTTACAAAACATAAGGAAAATCTTACAACAATTTTTAAACTAATTACACCTACTCTAAGCCCCCTAATAAAATAACAAAGACCCCCAAAATAAAAAATGCCCTACCCTATTCTAAATTACTAAAGTTCAAAGCTCTTTTACCTTACCAGCCCTGAACAGGGCCCTTTGCGGGGCATGCCCCAAGAAGTTCAGCTCTTTTGCCTGTAAAAAAAACATACAAATACCCCCCCCCCAACATTACAACCCACCACCCACATACCCCTAATCTAACCCAAACCCCCCTTAAATAAACCTAACACTAAGCCCCTGAAGATCATCCTACCTTGTCTTCACCTCACCGGGTATCACACCGATCCGTCCTGGCTCCGATATCTTCATCCAACCCAAGCGGGGCTAGACATCCACTGAAGAAGTCCAGAAGAGGGTCCAAAGTCTTCATCCTATCCGGGAAGAAGAGTAGATCTGGACCGGCAACCATCATCTTCCAAGCGGCATCTTCTATCTTCATCCGATGAGGACCGGCTCCATCCTGAAGACCTCCACCGCGGACCCATCTTCATCCGGCGACGTCCAACTGAAGAATGACGGTTCCTTTAAGGGACATCATCCAAGATGGCATCCCTCGAATTCCGATTGGCTGATAGGATTCTATCAGCCAATCGGAATTAAGGTAGGAATAATCTGATTGGCTGATGGAATCAGCCAATCAGAATCAAGTTCAATCCGATTGCTGATCCAATCAGCCAATCAGATTGAGCTCGCATTCTATTGGCTGTTCCGAATCAGAATATTCCTACCTTAATTCCGATTGGCTGATAGAATCCTATCAGCCAATCAGAATTCGAGGGACGCCATCTTGGATGACGTCCCTTAAAGGAAACCGTCATTCTTCAGTTGGACGTCGCCGGATGAAGATGGGTCCGCGGTGGAGGTCTTCAGGATGGAGCCGGTCCTCATCGGATGAAGATAGAAGATGCCGCTTGGAAGATGATGGTTGCTGCTCCGGATCTACTCTTCTTCCGGATAGGATGAAGACTTTGGACCCTCTTCTGGACTTCTTCAGTGGGATGTCTAGCCCCCGCTTGGGTTGGATGAAGATATCGGAGCCAGGACGGATCGGTGTGATACCCGGTGAGGTGAAGACAAGGTAGGATGATCTTCAGGGGCTTAGTGTTAGGTTTATTTAAGGGGGGTTTGGGTTAGATTAGGGGTATGTGGGTTGTAATGTTGGGGGGGGTATTGTATGTTTTTTTTTTACAGGCAAAAGAGCTGAACTTCTTGGGGCATGCCCCGCAAAGGGCCCTGTTCAGGGCTGGTAAGGTAAAAGAGCTTTGAACTTTAGTAATTTAGAATAGGGGTAGGGCATTTTTTTTATTTTGGGGGGCTTTGTTATTTTATTAGGGGGCTTAGAGTAGGTGTAATTAGTTTAAAATTGTTGTAATATTTTCTTATGTTTGTAAATATTTTTTAATTTTTTTTTAACTTAGTTCTTTTTTATTTTTTGTACTTTAGTTAGTTTATTTCATTGTAGTTATTTGTAGGTATTGTATTTAATTTATTTATTGATAGTGTAGTGTTAGGTGTAATTGTAGGTAATTGTAGGTATTTTATTTAATTAATTTATTGATAGTGTAGTGTTAGGTTTAATTGTAACTTAGGTTAGGATTTATTTTACAGGGTAAATTTGTAAATTATTTTAACTATTTTAGCTATTAAATAGTTCATAACTATTTAATAGCTATTGTACCTGGTTTAAAATAAATACAAAGTTACCTGTAAAAATAAATATTAATCCTAAAATAGCTATAATATAATTATAATTTATGTTGTAGCTATATTAGGATTTATTTTACAGGTAAGTATTTAGCTTTAAATAGGAAATAATTTATTTAATAAGAGTTAATTAATTTCGTTAGATTAAAATTATATTTAATTTAGGGGGGTGTTAGTGTTAGGGTTAGACTTAGCTTTAGGGGTTAATACATTTATTAGAATAGCGGCGAGATTCGGTTGGCAGATTAGGGGTTAATAATTGAAGTTAGGTGTCGGTGATGGTTAGGGAGGGCAGGTTAGGGGTTAATAATATAAATATAGGGGTCGGCGATGTTAGGGCAGCAGATTAGGGGTACAAGGGATAATGTAGCTGGCGGCGGCGTGCGGACGGCAGATTAGGGGTTAATAAGTGTAGGTTAGCTGGGCAGGGACGTTGTGGGGGGCAGATTAGGGGTTAATAAATATAATATAGGGTCGGCGGTGTTAGGGGCAGCAGATTAGGGGTACATAAGGATAACGTAGGTGGCGGTCGGCAGATTAGGGGTTTAAAAAAAAATTAATCGAGTTGCGGCGATGTGGGGGGGACCTCGGTTTAGGGGTACATAGGTAGTTTATGGGTGTTAGTGTACTTTAGAGTACAGTAGTTAAGAGCTTTATGAACCGGCGTTAGCCCAGAAAGCTCTTAACTACTGACTTTTTTCTGCGGCTGGAGTTTTGTCGTTAGAATTCTAACGCTCACTTCAGACACGACTCTAAATACCGGAGTTAGAAAAATCCCATTGAAAAGATAGGATATGCAATTTACGTAAGGGGATCTGCGGTATGGAAAAGTCGCGGCTGAAAAGTGAGCGTTTAGACCCTTTTTTGAGTGACTCCAAATACCGGAGGTAGCCTAAAAACCAGCGTTGGGAGCCTCTAACGCTGGTTTTCACGGCTACCGCCAAACTCCAAATCTAGGCCTAAGTAAATAGTGTGTGATTGTTGAGATAAAAAGTATGGATTGTGTAAAGGGAGTGCGAAAAAGAGTAATGGGAAGTGATAAGGCAGCAGTGATGTGCAGTGAAGTCAGTGGGCTAATGAGGCACTGGCTAGTATCATGGCAGATAAACACACATGCGAACCCGATAGAGGTTTGATTGTTGGATTCTTAAAAGTCTGTAGAAACGCTCAAACACACACAAGCATAAACATTCAAAGGCACACACACCTCACAAACACCACAGCAATACTCAGACACACAGAAGCATATACTCACTAACAGACACTCACACACAGAAACACTCCTGAGACATATATACACACACACATTCAAAGCGAAAAAGAGCACTCACAGAAAGTTGCCATAGAAAGACTCAGATACACACGGCCCCGAATTGCCCTGAATATAGCTGTTTCTGTCGAGCCTTAAGACGCTGCTCCTTAACTCATCCATGGCCTCTGAGGCTGCGGACATCAATCCGCTCGATCGTATATGATCGGGTTGATTGACACCCCCTGCTAGCGGCTGCGAATCTGCAGGGGGCGGCAATTGCACAAGCAGTTCACCAGAGAACATATACTGTCGGCATTCAGCGATGTCTGGCGGACATGATCGGCTACAGCGGATCATGTCCACCAGACATTGATAAAGCGGCCCCACAGACACAAAGAAGCACAGACTAATAAACAAAAACAAAAATATAGCTATTTTGTATAAAGGTAGAAAACCCTTTATCCAAATTGCTTGGGACCATAAAAGGTTTGGATTTTGGAATATGTGCAGTAAAATGGGACAGTTGGGAGAGGGCATGGAACCAATTATAAACAACAAATATCTTATGTAATTTAGGCAATATTTAACTTTCATAATACATTTGATGTAACTAAAGGTAGTTTTATATTGTTTTAATAATTTTTGTAGATATGGAGGATGCATCTACAGTCAAACTATCTGATAAATACAAAATATTTATGGTATTGATTTCTGTTGATCCCTTTTAAGAACTTACACATCTGTCCAAGTTCCGATGATACACAAAGAAAAGAAAATGAAGCACATGATTGTCACTGCGATCATATGCTTAAAACATGGCTCTAATTGGCTCCTGAATAATTGCATGTGTTGCTAGGCACGTCCCCTAGTCTGATCAACCGCTGTTTGTTTTCAGAATGGAGCAGGACACCGCAAGTTAGGATGTTCCATGCCGTCCTAAAGTTGTTTAAGAAAAGCGCTTAAAGGAAGGCAGAGAACATCCAAGCGGCGTCAAGTGGTTAAATCTGCCATTACATAACCAGATTAAATACTCATTTCAGTGTGTAACATTAACCTATGAACTATCCTCAACACTGATTTATTAACCATATGAATGCCATAAGTATCTTTGCATGATGGGCAATGGTGTTTTATTTGTAATATGTGATTAAAGCACTGGCATTGCCATGATTATCACTAACAGAACTGTTGTTATTAAAATTGTGTTTTAAAAGGGTATTGCTTAATTATGGCTTTTATAGGGACCTATAGGGATCTGTTTCCATGTGCACTACTGCTAAACCATCTGAATGCATCTTTTAGGTTGTCAGGATGGGCAGGTTGTGCATCATTTATTTATTTAAATTTTTTTATTTAAACAAAATTGTCATCTAATACAATAAGTCAGGAAACATGAATGGAAAAGGGACTCGCAGGTCCCAGAACATACATACATAATAGTTACAGTTTTAACTGAGGTGTTTAACATGTTATTCATAATCATAACACTATCCACGAGATCTGGTATATAGGAGGAGTGGGTGAAGTGGGACAGGAGAGGAATGGGACAGGGTAGGAGGGGGGAGAGGAGGGGAAGCTGATATTTTTAGAGATTTAATTTTAGTCTGTAGCTGTGGCATTAGGTGTCAATGTAGTATTCAATCTTGTTCCCCAATCTGCCCAAATGAGTTCAAAGAGGTCTGATTTGTTTAATGAATAGAAGATGCATTTTTCCATTGTGTAGATGTATGACATTGAGTTGAGAATTATAGGCCAGCTTGGAGGAGATAGTTTTTTCCTGGCTATGGCCGCTTTAACCATGATGAAGAGAGAAATGCATAAGTAGGAGTGGTATTTAGTGAGATTGTGAGTCCCAATGTGGAGAAGGGCAATAGCAGGAGTTCTAGGTAGGGGTATACCCATTCTGGTCAGTGTTTAGAAACATGCATTCCATAGTGTTTGAGTTTTGGGCACTCCCACCAAATATGCATTGAATCCCCAATGTGTCCACAGTTACGCCAACACATGTGGAAGGTAGTACCATACATTTTGGCCAGTTGTGTAGGGATGTAGTACCAATGGGTAAGCAATTTATAATAGGTCTAGAACAATGTGACACAGTGTATGGATTTTTTAGTCAGAGTTAAGGTGTGCTGCCACGTTTGTAAGGGGACAGTAACGTTTAGGTAAGTTTCCCATTTTTGTAGATGAGATGGTTTATCCTCTTGGTTTGTGTTCCCTATAAAAGAGTAATGTAGGGATAGGGGCCTGTGTAGTCTATTACTCCAAAATAGTTTCCCATAGTGTGCAAGGGCGAGATAGCTTAGGCTTGAAACCCCAACTAGTCAGAAAGCTTTTCAGTCTAGTGTGTTTAAAGATCATGTATTTCAGTATTGGGGTGCATTCCCCTATTTCATTTAGTGTACAAAAATGGGATTGTGGGGGGTGGTGACTAAAGGTGACCAAAGGTCTGAGACAGTTTGTACCCCCAATTGTGTCACTTATGGGCATGAGTCCCTGGGAGACCCGTGAGTAGTCCTGCAAGGGAGGTGATTGGTGAGGGGTGTTGGGCTATATGAGGGTAATGTCTGATTTTATCCCACAATAACTTTCCATTTACTAAGAGATTTAATTGCTCCCCATTGTGACACATGCGTTAGTATGGCTCCCTCATAGTTACGGACTATAGAGTGTGAAGCTATTCCGCCCCGATGTACAGGATTCTGAAAGATTTTATGTGCCACCCTGGGTGGTTTGTGCTGCCAAATATATTTGGTAAACATGCTCTGGAATTGATGGAGTAAGTGTCTGGGGATTCTAACTGGGAGGCATCTAAAAAGGTAGGTTATTTTAGGTAAGGAGGACATTTTAAGGGCCGTTAGTCGTCCTATCCAGGATATGTGAGTGTAGTTCCATCGATCTTTTAAGGTTCGTAACTCAGATAGAAGAGTGAGATAGTTATCTTTAATTATCTGGGCTGTGTTATTCAAGAGCTTAACTCCAAGGTGTGTAACATAATTATCAACCCAGTTTGCCTGGTGTTGAGATTGAAGAAGCTGGACTTGGCTTTGGGGAATACCCCAATTTCAGTTTTGGATAAGTTTAATTTTTAAAAGGACATTTTCACAAAGGAGTCTAGAATGGCTTTAAGTTTAGGAATTTAAGTTGCTGGGTCTGCTGAGAAGATTGTCGTGGTGTCTGCAAAAAGAGCTATTTTGTGTGTTGTACCATGTAGAGTAATTCCGTCTATATGTTTGTCAGTTTCTATGCAAGAGGTTCAATTGCTAGGGCAAACAGAAGGGGCGAAAGAAGGCAGCCCTGTCTAGTGCCATTAGAAATTAAAAAAGGGGAAGAATGGTATCATAATCCTTTAACTGTTGCGGTAGGTTTAGAGTATAAAGCTTGGATGACTGTCAGGGTCTCCTCTGGGAATCTAAAGGCCTTAAGGACCTCCCATAAATAATTCCAACGGACTCGGTCAAACACTTTTTCTGCATCCAATGATATGACAGAGAAAGGACTGTTTAGTCTGATGCATTAAGTGAGGATATTGAGCAAGCATCTAGTGTTGTCAGGTCCTTCGCGATTGGGTATGAATCCTACTTGATCTAGATTAATAAGATGGGGAAGCAATTTCTAGCAGTTTCAAATGCGATATGCTAGTAATTTGGCGTCAATTTTGACATCTCAATTTATAAGGGCTATAGGTCTGTAACTAGAGCAGAGGGACAGGTTTTTTTTTAAGGGTTTTGGGATAGTAACGGCTGTAGCCTCAATAAATTCTCTGGTAAAGCTTCCTTCCTCCTTAGTAAGATTGAAGAATCTGAGGAGTAAAGGAGAGAGTTAATTTATATATGTCTTATAGAAGATTGCTGGAGTCTTTCAGATTTTTAAAAGCTTTCAGATTTTTAAGAACTTGTTTAATCTCTATGAGTGTGAAAGGGACAGTAAGGGAGTCACAATGTTCATCTAGGAGGGTTTGTAGTTTCAGGGTCTTTAGGCAAGCGTGGACACCCGATGGGGAGGTCACTGTATGGCCTCATATGTATGTTGTATAACTCTGAATAATAATTTGCGAAACATTGACCTATTTGTGAGGGAAGTTTAAGAGTCTGATTACCGTGGCGGATTTAGTGTATACGGGTAGTGTTTGTCCTATGTCTTAGTTTGTTTGCCAGAAGGGTATCGGCTTTATTACTCTTGTGGTAAAAAAAGTTGTTTCAGTTTTAACAAATTTGGGTACGTCGTAATTCGAGCTGGCATATGTGTTTTTTGAGGTTCACAATTTGGTCTGTGATGGGTGTTGAGGGGGTGGAGCGGTTAGTGACTTCTAACTTTTGTAGCGTAAGATGGAACTGAGCAAGGGATAAACTGGCTTGTTTTTTGAGATAGGCCTGTCTTCTAATAAGGTGACCTCTACGTGTGGCTTTAGCAGTTCCCCATAGGGTGTCATGGTAGACCAGCGTATTGTCGTTAGTCTGGGTAAAGAATATAATGTCTTTACAAAGTTCCTTACGAAAGGGAATATCAGAATGGATATGGTGGGGGAGACGCCAAGAAATTTTTGTACGGAGGTTATCTGTTGAATTGAGGTCTGTAATTACAAAGTCGTGGTCAGACCAGGGGCATAAGGAAATTTTGGTTTGCTTGACTAAATCTAGAGTTTCGGCTGAGCCGAAGATGTAATCTAGCCTGGAGTACATTTTATGTGGGTGGGAAAAGTGTGTATAATCGTTATCTCTAGGGTGCAAGGACCTCCAGATGTCGTAGTAGCTAGATTGGGATATGATACTTCTGAATTTGAGGCCAAGTTGTTTGGCGTGGGAGTTATGGTTATTTAATTTTCTGGTTTTCCTATCTAGTTTGGAATCCCAAACCATATTAAAGTCACCCGCAAGAATGACTCTGCCAATTTTGATTTGTTCTACTGCGGACAGTGCTCTCTGCAGGCACTTAGGTTGATGAGTATTAGGGAGGTAGATAGATACTAAGGTATAGTTATAATGGTTTAGTTTACAGACCAATATGAGGAATCTGGCTTGGGGATCCTTAATGGCCTGAATTTTCTCATGGGCAATTCTCTTATGTATTAATATGGCTGAACCCCTGGCTTTTTTGGAGAATGGGGCATTTTCTAATGTTGTGTAGTCTTTAGAGACTATCTGGTGGGGGCTGTCAGATGCCCAATGTGTCTCTTGTAAGAAGACCACATCGGGATTGTGGAATTTTAGAAATCTCAGTAATAAACCTCTTACATTATGTGTCAATAGTTTGAGAGTAGACATGGGTTTTATATTTTATGCATCATGTGCGTAGACAGATAATCAGGTTTTACGTGTGAGAGTCAGAAAAGGGGGTAGGTGAGGATGGGGAAGTAGGAGTTTAGATGAAGAGGGTGTATGGGTATGGGGTAGTCAGAATTGGTGGAAATAGTTCCCCATAATGAAACCCTGGCGTGGGCTTCTAGTGGGGGCTAACAATAGTTAAAGGAGACAAAGTAAGAAACAGGAGCAAACAATGCTAACCCTGCTCCGCAACAATAACATTTTCTAACAGACAGTTAACTAGGTGTAACAAGAAAAACTAGTGCAAACATTATAGATATGGACAAAGAATTTGACAAGTGCAAAAATGCAAACTTTTACCAACCTCAAGGTGTTAGGGTTATTTTCAAGGGAAGATACCTATAATATGGCATCTCTCATTGAGGGGTGAGCTAAGAGAAGTCAAGTTCAAGTGAGTCTTTGAGGTTGAGAGGTTTTGGATCGTTTCGCTCTTTGCTTCCTACTGGACCATTCGGGGGCTGAGGCTCGTAATTTCGGGTTTACAGTTGGTTGCAAAGGAGGTGAGTCAGTCTGCAAGCCCCAAGATGTGAGAAGATTGTAGGGAAGAAGATACATGGTATAGGGAAGAAGATACATGGGTCTGATTGTATTTTGTGATGATAAGGTTTGTGGGGTATTCCCATCGGTAGTTAATATTCGTTTTACGGAGGACAGAGGTGACCAGTTTTGTGGTGTTGCAAGGTGTGTACAGATAGATCTGCAGAAGTTGGATGTCCCTAAATTTCTAAGAGAGGGGAGGTTTTTTAAACCCAGCCTGCATCAGTCTGTCTTTGTAGATGAGGCTATGAAAGCAGACTATTACGTCTCTTGGTTTGTCTAAGGGCACTGCTCTCGATCTTAGAGCTCTATGAGCTCTTTCCATGGTGTTCACAAGGCCTTCTGGTGTACCCACTAGCTCTGCATAGAGCTCTCTTAGGAAAACATGTAAATCATCTGTTGCAATACTCTCTGGGATGCCCCTAAAACGTAAGTTGTTTCTGCGGGCTCTGTCCTCAACGTCAGCTAATTTAAATAACAGTTATGTTAGTTGGTCAGCTAAGCTTTCTGTGTATAAAAGTAAGCTGGTCTGATCAACTGCCATATCATTTTGCTTGCGTTCAAGAGCATCTCTCTCTCGCAAATCTCTGAGATATCCTTCTTTAGCTCAGCACAGTTACGTTGGATCTCCTGATAGATGGAGAGTGTCTGAGAAGCTAGCATCTTCTGTAAGGTAGATTTTGTGATGAAATGGTGAGAAGGAGCAGATGAGTGCATACTTGACTGAAACTCCTCATCGAGTGATTCTGGGTCTCTCAGCTCTCCATTGGTATCCATAGCTGGTTCCTTACTGAATTGGGTAAAGTGGTCATAGACCGTCTTCTTGATGGCTGTTGGAGTTTTTGTGTGTCTCCTGGAAGTGTGAGGCATTATTGGGTAGTCTAAGTCCAATTTTTTGGGGGTACAAAGGTTATCTAGATTCACTATAATTTATCAATGAAAGAGTAGGTTAACTGTCTGGTTTACAAATATTTTATACAATACAGCAGCGGAGCAGGTTTAGGTAGCGTCCCACCAGCACTTCTAGACCATGATAGTTTAGTTATAGGCTAGGTATAGGTAAGCTAGCAGCAAGCTCTTCTATTTAAATATTACCCGGGTATAGGAGAAGGGGTGATGCTCCCTTGAGTATATGTGAGATGGGGTAAAGGGATTAATAATTTAGTCTCTTAGTTCTAAGAAGGTGTGAGGGCAAATAATGAGGGTAAATAGTATTTGTGTATACCTGTGTTTGCCTTAGGTCTGACGTTACTTTGAGGGGGAGGGGCTATGAGGGTCCTGAGCTCCGGGAGATGCCACCAAGGCTTAAGCAAATATAAGTAGATGGATTCTGGTACATAGCTTTCTCCCTCACACCCAGGGAACAGGATACTTTCTAATTAAAGGGAGAAAAGGAAAGGGGAAGTGACCCACCCAGACTAGCTGGGCAGGAAAGGGTGGGTAAAGGGGAAGCCAGGGTGGGTAAAGGGGGAAGCCAAAAACTCCTCCTATAGTTGAGGACAAAAACTAATGCAGTAAGGTACAATGCAAGTGACAACACTAGGCAATATGAGTGAGTATCCAAAAAACACTCTAACGGTAGTTATACAGATTCTGTTATCCGCTCTCACTTCAGGGAGTGGGGGTACGACCTGATGGAAGGGAAAAAGGGGAGTGGAGGTGACATGCCCAGACAAGCAAGGCGGGAAAGGGGGAAGTGAAAGGGCTATCAGTATACACAAAGAGAGGATACAATTGTGGTCTTAGCTAAACCTTATTAATACAGCTCAGTATTAGGAGGTATACAGGTTAGCAAGAGCTAATATTAACACTATAATCATCTCACTCACTCTCCTCTGGGGAAAGGGGATACATCCTATGAAAGGGGTAAAAGGTAAGTTGGGGTGACCTGCCCTGACTAGCTGGGCAGGAAAAGGAGAGGAGAGCAAGGAAGGGACAGTACAAACAAGTACAGTGCAGAGGTGTATTCAATATGGGGGAGACACCCTGTAAAATGTGGTCTTATGATAACATCAATTAATTAGCCTGAGCCAGAATTAAGTTGAAAATTCCGGGTCTAATAGTGATTATAGTGCAGTGGATTGCACTATATGGCAAGCTAAAAGGTCCCAGTTTAAGCAGTTCTGACTTGGAGGGGGAATGCTCAGTGTGGGTAAACTGATGTGAGTAGATTCACACTTGCAGAGTGTAAAGTTTAAAAGTTTTAGATCTCACCCGACTTGCTGAAAGAATCTGATGGAATCACAGTCTTAGTGGGGATGGGATTGGGCTCCGTGTGTAGTGCTGTGGGCATCTGGTTTAACAGGCCCAGCAGGGATGCAGAGAGGGAGCAGGCCATAAGGTGAATATGCCCAAGTTGAACACTGGCATGGCCTTCTTTTATGTGGTAAAGCCTGTAAGCCAGCTAAAGAAATTGATCTGGTGGACCTTTTTCTGATCCGTCTGATCCGATGCAGCTAATAACTTTAGTGAGGAAGGAGGGAAGATGGTGGCTTTTTGCACCTTTATGAGACTTCCTGCAGTCTCCTCTACAATCACGGGTAAAAACTTAGACAGTACGGTACCAGGCCCGCTCACTTTAGTAGTAACACTGTGTTTGGACTTGGATCTAGGCACTTACCGATGTACCCCAAGCAAACGAGAAGTGCTGCTGTGGCAGTGCCGCTTGCTGGATGGATCAGTGGGGTATGGTAAGTCGGCCCGACGGATTCTTAAGCCTCCTTAATGGCCTATGTTGTAATTTGCTGTTGTTTATTCCTGGCCCTTCCGGAGTGAGATGCGGGTAACTGCAGGGGTGTGGGGAGTGGTGTTACCTATGAGCTGGTCGGTGTAGTCACCCCGGAGATTGCGGATCTGGCTTGATGGCTTATGATGTTCTTGAGAGGCAGAAAGGGTTTACAGTCACCGTCAGTAACGCAAACTGCTCCAGAGCCAGTGGAGAAAGAATGGCGGCTTTTTGCACCCTTAGGAATCTTCTTATGACCTCCTCCTCTGTCCGGCCAGATCTAGACCTGCTCCCTAGGGCAAACTCTCTGTGTGTGATCTTGGAACCTTCGGAGGTACCCCAAGTGGGCTGAGAAGGCAGTCATGGCTGTGTCTCTTGGGTGAAGGCATCGCCGTTGCGTGGTGTGCTGGCTTAGCAAAGTCTAAGGCCCCCTCTCTCACGTTGGCCCCTGGTGTGTTTTTACTGCTCCCGGCTCCGGAGTAGAGCCCCACCCACCGGGCTGAGATGTAGTTAGGGTGTAAATTACTTTCTCCCGGTTCTCTGTTGCTAGCAGCTGCATATCTCTGTGTGCTTTGCTGGACTGCACCTCTAAATTCCCCCTCTGGGTTGTGTTAGGGGATCCAGATTAGCACCTACTCCGGCTTGAAGTGATTAACCTACTGTGTTAGTGGTGTTCATTGAATCGGTTGAGGGGAGCGAAAAAAATTATTGTTCTGTAGGTTTAGGCTCATTATGCACCGTGCATCATTTTTTATTGCTATATGGTCATTTTCTACTTTCCCAAGAATTGCTTTTGAAAATGTTTATTTCTATTCATTTTTAAAGCATTTTGGCAGGAACTGTAAACAATGGGTTTCTTCACAAAGGATTTATAACATCTGCTTTTACTGGATTTTAACATTCTCTAAACTGCAAATTGCCACATGGTATTTGTATAGGAGACCCTTAAATGACATTGCACCTTCTGTATTTATAGGTGATGTGGCTCCAAGTATGCTAAGTTCAAACTCATTCATGAGAGTGAGTTCAAAGTGCTTATGCCTACATTATTGTACTCAGTCAAAACTTACTCTCATGAATGAATTTGGACTTAAAGGGACAGTCTACACCAAAGTTGTTATTGTTTATAAAGATAGACAATGCCTTTACTACCCATTCCCCAGTTTTGCACAACCAGCATTGTTTTATTAATATACTTTATAACATTTAAACCTCTAAATTTCTGCCTGTTTCTAAGCCACTACAGACAGCCTCTTATCACATGTTTTTTTTAAAAAAACTTTTCACAACAAGAGACTGTTAATTCATGTGTACCATATAGATAACATTGTGCTCTCTCCCATGGAGTTGTGCAGAACACAGCAATAATTGGCTAACATGCAAGTTAATAGATAAAAAATAAATAAATAGCCATGTGATAAGGGGGTTGTCAGAAGAGGCTTAGTTACAAGGTAATCACAGAGGTTAAAAGTATATTAATATAGCCGTGTTGTCTGTTCAAAACTGGGGAATGGGTAATAAAGGGATTATCTACACTGTCAGAAAAAAGGGTACGGTTGGAGTCCATTTGTGTACACTTAGGGTACAACTGCTGTGGTTGTACCCTCAATGGATCATAATTACACCTTAAGGAACTAATATGTACCCTTTAGGGGTAAATAAGGTACAAATATGTTTCCAACTGTCAATGGTCAATCTCTGTACCATTTAATCCCCCAAAAAAGGTACAATCACTTGTGTGACTAAAAGGTTGAGGAGGATGGTTGGTTCAAGGCTGCCAAACCCTGCAAGTCCATGTAATTTGGGCACCTTAATTATTCAATGAACACATAACGGGCAGTCACCCACAATGAATTCAACATACACGTTGTACAGCCAAATAATTAATGTTCATTAGTTGTTAATTATATGCAAGAGGTAAAGCAACAAAAAATACTTAACAGCCCGTATCTTCAATGACACTGTGTTGCTGGTTCTAAATAGCACACAAGCACTTAACATTTTAATGTTTATATTTAGAGCATCAAGATGATAACTCTTAAACATAAAGCAAATATATTAATTTAAATTACAAAGACATTTTTTTGTTTTAAATTCTATAAAATAAACAAGAGCTGTTTTAAAAAATAAAAAATAAAATTTGAAGTGTTCCCCAGTTACATACATGGACATTGTGTAACACGCCATAGCGCCATCTATTGGTTGAAAGTTCTTTGACATGTGTAACACAGCTTCATCTATTGGTAGAAGGTTCTTCACCAAAATGTGTACTGGGGAAATAGACTAATTTGCATATATTTAGCATAAAGTGATAATTCAATTTATGGTTGTGAGTTATCATTTACCCCTCCCCTGAATCCCCCTACCTTTTGTTAGAGTTATATTTTATTATTATGTTGTGTTCTATATGTTTTCTATATATTTATGTTTTATGTGACGTGACACCATAAGTTAAATGGGGTGTTGTTAGAGTCTAGTACAGAGTGAAATCACACATTTTTGAGTAGTTCCATTTGGAACTGGTTGTTTAGCCTTGTTCTTTCAGGAATTCATGTAGTAGTCTCAGGACCTGCTATTTGGCTACACTTACCAATCTTATAAAACTGCAGTGTGGCTATTATAATACTGTATAAACAAGTACACATTAGGTTAATGCATATTTGAATGTTATAAAATAAATTTAATGGAACAGCATATTTAATATGCTGTGTTGAGTGCAAATTTGCCATCATGAGGTACAAAGGGCTTGCCACTGGGGCAGTACCCTTAAAAGGCCAAAATTTATTTTGTACCATTTTTACCATTATGGTACCATAGCATTGAGGTTCATCCTAGTCACCAAAGGTACATATTTCCCTTTAAAAGGTACAATGTGCAAGGGTACCAATATGTACTGGGGTACTGCCCCAGTGACAAGCTGTTGTACCCCTAAAGGTACAATTTTTACATATTTTTTCTGACAGTGTATCTTTTTAAACAATAACCTTTTTGGAGTAGACTATCCCTTTAATGTGCATGGAGACAGGTCCCCAATAAAACCTTTGTTATGAAGGTGAAATCTGAGACATTGGAAGGGATTAAATAACTGGTATGTATTGTTTTTGCCTCTTTCTTGTTGATTGGAGTGTAATCCCACATCTCATGGACTCTCACAATTTTATGAAAGAAATACATTTTTTCACTGCTTTTTTCCAATGCTATTTTTTTACACTAAAGTACGTGCGCTTACTAAATATTGGTTTATAAATTAATATTTATCAATGATTGGATCGGCTTGCCATTAATTAACCAATGGACAATAAACATGTGTCACTGGCTGTATATCACATAAATGGGCAGATTTGGTCTTTTATCATGTGTAATTTGAGGTATTTATTCATTTACAGATCAGTTACTTTGTAACAATTCATGACTACTTAAACTCTATCAGAACTAAGACAATGCAAAAAAAAAAACAAACAAACCAAAAAATAAAATAAAAATCAAATGTATCAATGTTACGACCAGTAACTGCCAGTTATTCAGGGAAAGTACTGAACACAGCAATAATGCAATGAAACCAGCCAGTTGATCATTAAATCACATGCCCAGACTAATCTCTTATTGGTGAATACTATATTTGACAAATCTATATACAGTATATAGTGTGGATGACTAGCTATGCACCAGAGTGTGGTTATTTGAAATGAATGCTTATTGTCAAAATATTTTATACATCTAATAAGTGATATGCTCTCTGCTCTGGTAGGTTAAGAAAAAGATTCATGTGTTATATATGTAATAACTTCTCTATCATTCAAGATTCACCCTCCTTGCAATCAAAACCCAAGCCAAAATGTTTTCATAATATACAAACACCATGATTAATAATGCAAATAAAAGTGTTTTATAATGTATTATCTAATAGTAAAATATTTAAGATAATAATTGCATATACCACTTTTGCAGCACTGTTCTCAGGATATATATGTTAAATTCCTGCATGTCAATAATAGCAATAGCAACTTTGTGGTCCAAATTCAATATTAACAAACCAGATAGGGGCTACTTGATTTTTTGCGTTCTCAATTGCTACTTTTTTCCTGCATATAATTTGTTGAAAATTGGGATATTCTCTATAATACTTATCTTTAAACACTTCTTTAAACATATTAAAAATATTTTTTGCACAAAAAAAGGTTAACTGTTTATTTTGCTTGTAAAATATTTAAATGGAATATATTTCTTTAAGTAAAAACCATGAGGTTAAATACCAGGGGCCACATGTGGCTTTTATGATGGGTTATTCATTAATTTGCCATATAAATTATTTGGTTATTTATAAGCAATACCTATTTTTGTCAACAATTATTAGGGCCAGACAAACATTTTTTATTATTTAAGTTACTATTTATGATAATAATTACCACATTTATTTGCTGATTTTAGGATAGATTACAAGTGGTACGCTAATAATAGCACAGGACACGCTATGATAAGACACATTAACCAGAGAAGAGTTAGTGTAGCTGACTACACTTGAGCGCAGCCTATACTTTCATTGGATATCATGAATGCGCTTGTTCAGCTATTACAAGTTAAAATACTTACAGAAAGAGAAGCGCTCTCTTATTCTATATCGAATCAGCCTATTTTAGCCCATTTGTGCTTTTCACAGAGAAGAACTTTCCTGAAGTTTTCTCAATTGGTCTAGCGTTGTATCAGGGTAGTGAGCGAGTAGTAATGGATTTTTTACAACGTGCCCCATAGAAGTCTAAGGGGGGAAGAAGTTAATGCTGTCGAGATATTCAAAGTCCTGAAGTTATCGTGCCTCAGTCTTCCACTCGCATGCTAACATTTTACTTTCAACTTGTAATACCTGTGCTGATGCGGCCGCAATAAACTTTTACTTTAAGCACAGTTAGCGGGTGAGGGAACAAAACATTTAGCGCAACACTTGTAATCTGGCCCTTTATGTAGTGTTAAAGCCTGTGTACATCGGCCAGAATGTTTAAGGAAAGAAATTTACCTATCCCTTTATCCATCTATCCCTATCCCTCTATCCATTTATCCCTATCCCTATCCCTCTATCCATCTATTTATCTCCCTCTATCCCTCTCCCATATCCCTCTATCCCTATCACCCTATCCCTCTAATCTCTATCCCTCCATCCCTCTCTCCCTCTATCATTATCCCTCTATCCTTATTCCTATTACTCAACCCCTTTCCCTCTATCCCTATCCCTCTATCCATAACCCTCTATCTTTATTTTTCTGCAATATAGGATCCCCCTCCAACCTCCCTGATCCCCCCTCAAACTGCTCTCTAACCCAACTCTAAATATTGCTGCCATCTTAGGTACTGGCAGCTGTCTGCCAGTACCTATAAACCCCCTTTTTGTAAAAAAAAATGTATGTAGTGTAGATGTCCCACCACCTCCCCCCCCCCCCTCCAGCAATCACCATTTAGTACCCCCCGCACCCCAAACCCCTTTTCTGTAGTGTAGCTGCCCCATCCCCTTTTTTCCCTGTAGCAACCCCATTTCTGTAGTGTAGCTGCCCCATCCCTCTATGTCCCTTTTTTTTTCCTGTAGCAACCCCTTTTCTGTAGTGTAGCTGCCCCATCTCTCCCTGTCCTTTTTTTCTGTAGCAACCCCTTTTCTGTAGTGTAGCTGCCCCATCTCTCCCTGTCCTTTTTTTTCTGTAGCAACCCCTTTTATGTAGTGTTGCTGCCCCATCCCTTCCTGATCCTTTTTTTTCTGTAGCAGCCCCTTTTCTGTAGTGTAGCTGCCCCATCCCTCCCTGTCCCTCTTTTTTCTCTGTAGCAACCCCTTCTCTGTAGTGTAGCTGCCCCATCCCTCTCTGTCCCTCTTTTTTCTCTGTAGAAACCCCTTTTCTGTAGTTTAGCTGCCCCATCCCTCCCTGTTCCTTTTTTTTCTATAATAGTAGTAAAGTCCAGCACGCAAAAAGAATTCCAATGAGGGTAATTCTCCCAGAGTGACTGACACACTCAGCAAAACATATCAAATAGAAGAAAATGGGAAAAACTCCTCTGAAGTAAAAAATCCAAACTTTATTGTGATACAGGATCAGACATAAAAAACACATGTTCCTTTTTTTTCTATAATAGTAGTAAAGTCCAGCACGCAAAAAGAATTCCAATGAGGGTAATTCTCCCAGAGTGACTGACACACTCAGCAAAACATATCAAATAGAAGAAAATGGGAAAAACTCCTCTGAAGTAAAAAATCCAAACTTTATTGTGATACAGGATCAGACATAAAAAACACAAAACAGTGGTTTTTATGTCTGATCCTGTATCACAATAAAGTTTGGATTTTTTACTTCATTATTATTATTATCGGTTATTTGTAGAGCGCCAACAGATTCCGCAGCGCTAACTTCAGAGGAGTTTTTCCCATTTTCTTCTATTTGATACCTTTTTTTCTATAGCAACCCCTTTTCTGTAGTTTAGCTGCCCCATCCCTCCCTGTCCCTTTTTTTTCTGTAGCAACCCCTTCTCTGTAGTGTAGCTGCCCCATCCCTCACCCTTTTTCTTCTGTAGCAACCCTTTCCCTGTAGTGTAGCTGCCCCATCCCTCCCTGTTCCTTTTTTTTCTATAGCAACCCCTTTTCTGTAGTTTAGCTGCCCCATCCCTCCCTGTTCTTTTTTTTCTATAACAACCCCTTTTCTGTAGTTTAGCTGCCCCATCCCTCCCTGTCCCTTTTTTATCTATAGCAACCCCTTTTCTGTAGTGTAGCTGCCCCATCCCTCCCTGTCCCTTTTTTTCTGTAGCAACCCCTTCTCTGTAGTGTAGCTGCCCCATCCCTCCCTGTTCCTTTTTTATCTATAGCAACCCCTTTTCTGTAGTGTAGCTGCCCCATCCCTCCCTGTCCCTTTTTTTCTGTAGCAACCCCTTCTCTGTAGTGTAGCTGCCCCATCCCTCCCTGTTCCTTTTTTATCTATAGCAACCCCTTTTCTGTAGTGTAGCTGCCCCATCCCTCCCTGTCCCTTTTTTTTCTGTAGCAACCCCTTTTCTGTAGTGTAGCTGCCCCGTCTCTTCCTGTACATGGGCAATTTTCTACAGTGCAGCGGAACCCACCCACCCCCCCTGCCTGTGCCACACCCGCTCCCGTCCACCGTTTTTGCGCCGGACAGAGAGGCGCTACTGATTGATCCTCACGCGCCACTGCCATGCACACAGTTTATTGCGGATCAGCTACCAGTTGTGTTTGTCTAAGGCTAGGTGTATTTGTCCTCGCCTGACAGCGCCATACAGCTTTGGACAAACACACCTGGCCTTTTATAATATAGGATTGTCTTTATTTTCTAGACAATTTTTTCTTTTTTGCTGATTTGTCTTCTGTTGCCATAGCTCTTGCTTTTTTAAAGAGCTATCTACTACAGCCTCTTATTATTGACGTTAGATTTGTTCCGCTTCTTTCAAGAATAATATCTTATTAGAATTGTTTCTTATATTGAAGAATTCAATGAAAGGAATAGTTTGCAATTTACCTCTAGCATTGGTACTTGTGTATGTCAGAGTGAATCTTATGCTGTTAATTTACTATATGCTGACCTGACACTCAGATAATCCTTACGTTTTTTTGTAATTTACAAGTCTAAAAAGGGAATCTGATTTTGCAAACTGTAAATGTACAATTTTATAATCCATAATAAATTTTATATAGAATTTGTGATGTCTCCCAGAGAAAAAATATATATAATTGATCTGCACAATGAATCCACAGTGGAATGTATATTTTTCCATTTTGTAGCAGAAAGTATTTTTTTTTCTTCCCCCTATCCTTGATACAAATTAATCTAAATTGGCCCAAAAGCTACTTCACAGACATTTTTTGTAAAACTAAATAGTTTAGGTAGGGACAAAACTATTTTAAATTCTTTTCCATGCCTTGTTTATTTTATTATGTTTGATTACTTGTCAAAAAGTATCACCCTATTTGGGTATCTAAATCCTGTTTGATACTGGTGTAAAGGGATTCATCATCAGGAGTAATAAGATTTATTGCTTCACAGTTACCCAATCAACTCTTTTAAGTACTTTAGTAGTATCCTTTGCATAGGATAGTAGTGGTGTGACATACTCCCTTAAAGAAATAGGGATACATTTAAATTAGGGTTGCACCGATACTAGTATCGGTATCGGTGCCGATACCAAGTGTTTGCATGAGTACTTCTGAAAAGTGAAAGACTGTTCAGCTTAGCGTCAAACGTCCTTAATGATAAAAGAAACAGACTTATAGCTGAACATGCAGAGATGCTTCTGTTCCTTAATAAGAACTTGTCACTAACTTTTGAAAAATTATTTTAATAGCTAGTTTGCCTGTTATACTGCTAGTTCTCATCTTGCACAATTGTGCTAAAAACATACTTTACTATGGGGAACATCCTTAGCCAGGGCTGGACTGGGAATAAAAAGCAGCCCCGGAAAAATATATGAAGACCAGCCCTATTTTCTGTTGAGTCAGTAGAAAGCAAATGCACTATTTTTCTCAAATGGGATTACTGGGACACTCCTTCCCCAATGCTTTTTTTCAGAATTAAATATTACTTTGTATTAAATACAAATGTCAGATTGATGTTATATAGGCACCTTACAACCCAATTGCATCCAGTAATCACCCCTTTAAATTGTAGCTTTCCAGCACTAACTGCTGCAGCTGTTATTTATTGTTGTTATTATTAATATATTTTATTGTAATATTTTTATTTATAAATATGTTCTGTGAACTTTGTGACAACAATCAAACAAAACTGTTTAATTATTTCAAAATGTCTTTTGAGTTACAGTTCATAATCATAAAGAAGCTATCTTAAATCATAAGTCTGTATTGTGCTTGCTAAACTGCTAAACTAATTGGTATCGGTGAGTATTTGAAAAAAGTATTGGTACTTGTACTCTGTCTTAAATGTTATAGGTGCAAACATAGTTTAAATTAAACTTGCATGATTCAAATATTGCATTTGATAGTAAGATCATTTTAAATTTGCTTCTATTTTTAAAATGTGCTTTGTGCGCTAATGGTGATTGGGGGCATACAAGTTCCCTTTCTGCCATTCTGCCCACCAATACTTTGATAAATATACCTTTTTTATTCTTATATAGCACTGTTTGTGTTATATTTTATGTTTGGATAAGGTGAGTATTTTAAAACATGTTTAAATTTTTTTTTGTCTCCTTTATTTTAAAACCAAAAAGTATTTCTCTTGGTTTAAATGCTGATTGAGTGTGCCCCATAACATCTACCGATGAAAAGAGAACTATTGTCAATGAAAATACATATTTTTGTCTCAACTATAGCAGAACATATAAAAATGACACAAGAATCTCATAAAATAGGCTTGAATTTGAAAATGCAGGTTATGCAAGTGCAGTTTCAGAATTCACTAAAGTCATTGCATAGCTCACTATTACCTTTAACATTTGCCTCCCTGAAAACCATTTTTTGTTGTGTGTTTTTTTTCTTCTTTTTTTTTAAAGATCTAATTTGCAGTAATTTGCTGTCCCATTTATTTTAAAAGATATTATTTTTGTTTGTTTTTTGAACAATGGATATTGTGCTTATGAGGCACATCAGTAGGGAAACAACTTTTTAGTTACTTTTTTTTATGCATCTTTAGTTTAACTTCCCTTTAAGTTAGTACAATTTAAACTTGATCGGTAGGTTGGTGAACATGGAACTCTCTACAACAACAACATGGAACTTTTTGAAGAAATATTAAAACTTTTATAATTTTTTGTATATTATAAAAAACTAGAATTATCAAAAAATAACTCCTCGGGTCTTGTTATTACTCCCCCCAAACAGCTTGAATATTACCAATATGAAAAAGAGGAAATATATTAGTATTTCATGAATACTACTATAAAAAGAATAGGATGACAATTATAATGATGTATGCAATGCAGAGAACTTTTCTTTTTGTAGGTACAGCTAATGAGGTTTCTGCAAGTCCCACGCTACTTACTGAGAAGCAGAAAGCAGCTGTCATGAACACATCACTTTTACATAATATGCACTTCTTAAGGAACTATTGATATTCAATCTGAATTTATATACAGTATGTAATTATAGACTTTTTAATGCACTCAGGATGCTTATTTTCTTTTTCATGCGCTACATTTTTTATAATAAAAGAATAAGTAGCAGTTTGATAAAAGTGACAAATTAAATGGAGACAAATAAGGCCAGTTAAATAGCATAACCAGACATGATTCAGCAAGTGTTACATAAATGTGTGTTCCATAATGTTATTAGTAAGGTTCTTTGTAGAATGAAGGCTTCTACTAATTCCAGAATGTTAAATATTTAATGGTCCCTCCCTTATATATATTGGAACATCAAAAGTTTCTATTGGAGTCAATTAGATTCACATTAGAAAATAATTACTTTATGTTTGAAGGCAATTTCTTCCTACAAACAAATGGCACAGCGATGGGGACAAGATTTGCCCCAGCTATGCCAATTTGTATATGGGCATGTGGGAGGAGGAGGTCACCTGGAACAACAACCCATATTCCGAAAGTATTACGGCATGGGGCAGGTATATAGATGACATTATCTTCGTATGGGAAGGGCCTGAAAGTGTTTTAGATAGTTTTTTCTCAAATATGAATACAAATGAATTTTATCTGTCATTCACAGAGAAAAGAAGTAAGGAGGAAATAGAGTTTCTAGATATAGTATTCTTCCAGGAAGAGGGGAAAATACAGACAAAACTATACAAAAAGACAACAAATAGCAATGGGTATTTCCACGCGAAAAGTGGACATGACCCAAAATGGATTAACAACATCATCCCATTTGGGCAGTTACAGCGGGTTAAGAGAAACTGCTCGACACTGCAGGATTTTGAAGACTGAGGCAGGATATCTATATAAGAGATTTAGAGCAAGGGGTTACAACAGACACAAACTCGACCACACTCTAGTAAGGGTAAAAGAACTAGACAGAACAACACTATTAGACACAGATAAAAAGAAAGAAACTAAGTTATCAAATGAAATAGAGACGGGAAATACTAACAATAGAAACAACTCAGTCAATTTCATCACTACATACAATGAGGGAGCGGGTGCGATTAAAAGAAAAACACAATAGGATATATCAAGTGTAATAGGTTACATTGTGTGGCCTGTTCACATGCAATATGTTATGTAATTGTAAGACAGACCATGTGGTATATGTTCTGGAGTGTGGGTGTGGTTTATAGTATGTGGGACGTACTACCCAGCCATCTAAAAAGAAACTATCAGAACATATCAATAACATTGAAATGGGGGATAAATCACTTAATCTCTCCGCTCACTATAGAGCTAAACACAATAAAAATCTGTTCTGTTTGAGGGGTACAATTTTGGAACAGGTAGTTGGTGATAGGAGGGGGGGGGGGCAATAGAAAGTTATAACTCAGAAAGAGGAAAACCTATTGGATCTACACAATGCAAACTCTTGCCCCCTCTGGACTAAATAAAGACATTGACTTGGCAGCTTTTTTCATTTAGACAGGGGATTTTTATGAACTCAGTGTATTTTATTTCATGCCCTGGTCGTGTAATTTTATTCAGAAGTTCAAGGATATGTAGCATGTTGAAGAGAACTTTCTCTGTGTGCTGATTAATCTTTCTACACACTCTTTAAGATATTTACTATGACATTTCCCTATACAATATTGTTTCTGAACAAAAGTTATCCTTTTTCCCGTTCTCGCAGAACTTTGCCTTTTATCTGTGAAACACTATTATGAGGGTTATGACTATGGCGACCAGCCGAAATGCATAAGCCGTGCTTACCACACCACCTTCTTCCTTTTCCTGTTGAGCTAAAATTAATCCCATTAAACGGTGACCCATTTAAAAACCAAAAATCATATCCATGAATTCTGTTTCTAGCCAGAAATGTATCCAAACCATTTTTAAATGTATCTAAGGTATTGGCATTCACTACCTCCTTTGGTAATATGTTCCACAATGTTATTGCTTTTAAAGTGAATTTTTTTTTTTCCGTTGTAGGAGATTAAATCTCCTTTCCTCCAGCCTTAAATTGTGACCTCTTGTCACAAACAATTTTCTTGGAATAAACAGAGCTCCTGCCATCTCTGAATATGGGTTTGAATATATTTATATAGTAATCATGTCACCTCTCAAGTGCCTTTTTCAAGAGTAAACAGATCCAGTTTGTCTAACCTCTTCTCATAGCTTAAATTCGCCATTCCCCTTATTAGCTGTGTGGTCCTTTTCTGAACTTTTTCAAGGTCTGCAATGTATTTTTTGAGATTGGTCCCCAGAACTGCACTACTCAAGGTGAGGGCTTACCAGGGATTTATATAGTGACAAAATGATGCTTTCCTCCCTTGAATCAATGCCTCTTTTAATACATGCAAGTATCTTATTAGCCTTAGAAGCCGCTGCCCTACATTTTGCACCCATCTTTATCTTGCTATCTGTTACTACTCCCAAATCCATTTCCTCCTCTGTTTGGCTAAGTCTAGTCCCATTTAAATAGTACATTGCATGCTTATTTTACTTCCAAAATGTAGAAATTTGCATTTTCCATCTCATTTTACATTTACCTGCCCATACTTCCGATGGTTCATGTAGCGCCCAGTAGTGTGTTGCTGCTGCTTCAATAAAGGATACCAGGAGAATGAAGCAAAATTGATAACAGAAGTAAACTGGAAAGTTTTTTAAAATTATACGCTCTATCTGAATCATGAAAGAAAATGTTTGGGTTTCATATCCCTTTATGTCTATTGGTTCCATTTATCAAGCTGTGTATACAGTTTGGGAGTCAATCAGTATATTCTCCCTTTTGTGAGCCTGCAACTTCAAGTTTAGAATAATCGGTCATAAACTTCTGCCTCCTAAGCTCTTAGCTACTTTGGAGGTGGTAAACCTAAAACATCCTAAAACATCCAATACTGATCCAGCAGGGATGATTGACAAGCCCTGCTCTAGTGCAATTGGTTTGTAGGGCTATTAATAATAAGCATAAGATCCACTCCGTAGTTTGTTAAAATTCTCTTTATTTGTATTTTTAAGAGATTAAACATTTTCTGGAACACATTAGCATTAATAAAGCAGCACACTTCTTTGTAAAATGGTCAAGCAATTAAAAAGTGTGTTGCTGTTACCATATATAGTATTTTTAAATATAATTTAAAACACAAAGCAATGTCACTACAATGCATTTTCTAATTACTCTAAATAATAATCTTAAGAACTTTTTATATCTAAAAGGTATAGCATTTTATTTTCTTTATTACTGCTGTGATTTAAATGTGATATATTTTCTTTGTTAGTTGAAACAGAAGGTACTAGAAAGGCAAATATGTTCCTTATTGCTTTTTCAGACTCTATCACAAAAACATTGTGGGAAAATTGTACCGTATACAGTATGATAGCTGCATATGAAAGCAAAGTCTAGCTACTTCATAAACTTTGCTCCAGATGCAGATACACCAATGATAAATTAATATTCTTTATGTTCTTGTTTAATTTGAGCATACATTTTATATTTAAAATTATGAGCTTACTTCATTCAAACACCATTCACTTTAATAGCCAGACTATACTTAAAATCAGCCCTCTTTGTGAAAAAACGAAAACAAAGCACTATTGAATGAAAATAGTTTGTCCTTATACCAAGGGCCAGATTTATTATAAGGCAGAGTAGGCATATTTTATAGTACTGTTTTATTGTTATGTTTATTTGAGGTTTTATTCGGCCTTTATGTTATAAAACAAAGCTGGGTAACATAGGTACTGCTTTTCAAGTTGTAATCTTGTGTAATTGCTACTCAATGTATCATATGTGAAAAGTATTCCCATTCTTACAATTTTGTTGTAACATGTTTCATAATTAACTTATTTGTATTATAAAACAAGGTTTCTTATGTCAACCATCATTGGTGATTTTGCAATCAGTTGCATAGAGAGTGATGTTCCTTGGATCAAAACTTGACTTTGAAACCCATAAAAGTGAAAAGACTAAGTATCTGCTTGTATTCCTTGTGATGTAATTGTATGCTTCGATTTCTCAATAAAAATAATTAAAACAAATCATGAAACAATATTTGTAACTTTTTTTAAAAAAGATTGTGTTTATTAGAACATGAACATGCATAGGAAACACTTAATATAACTGGCTAAAAATGGTTTTGAGGAGGTTTAAAGGGAAATTAAATCCACATTTTTTCCTTTTATAAATTAGATAGAGCATACAATTTTACAATGTACTTCTATTTTTAATTTTGCTTCATTCTCTTGGTATCCTTTGTTGAAGTAGCAGCAATACACTACTGGGAGCTAGCTGAACAAAATTGGTAAGCCAATGACAAAAGGTGCAGTCACCAATCAGCAGCCAGCACCTGAACCTACCTAGGTATGCATTTCAACAAAGGATACCAAGAAGACAAAGCAAATTACAATATAATGCTAAAACAAAAACCCCACAAAACCCCACTGGGATTTCTCTCTGTGTCGGCAAGTTGATTTATTTATTTATTTATTTATTTTTTTAAATTTATTTATAAAATATTTTACCAGGAAGGATACAATGAGATTTCTCTCGTTTTCAAGTATGTCCTGGGATCACAAAACATTGCAATTGATACAATAGGGTACAATAAAATACAAAAACAATATTAATACACAATATATGCAAAAATTTAACATAGAACAGGTAGGAAATATATAATCAACCATGACAGGAGCATTCTGTTTTGAGATATGTAGAGAGGGATCTCTTAAAGAATATTAGGCTTGAGGAAGGTTTGAAAGTGTGTGGGAGGTCGTTCCATAATTGTGGTGCTCTGTAGGAAAAGGAGGATCGAGCTGCTTTCTTTTTGTATTTAGGCAAGCTAAATAATGTGCTGGTACTGGAATGGAGGTTATAGGAGGTGGGAATAGCCGGGGACTGGGAGAGCATTCTGCTCAGGTAGGGTGGGAGCTTCCCAGAAAAGCTCTTAAACACAAGGCAGGATAGATGGAGGGTGCGTCTGGATTCCAGCGTCAGCCAGTTTAGTTCTTTTTGCATGTCACAATGGTGGGTCCTGTAGTTACATTGTAGCACAAAGGGGCAGAACGAGTTATACAATGTATTAAGTTTATTAAGGTAAGTTTGCGGTGCAGGTGAATATACTACATCTCCATAATCCATGATTGGCATCAGCATTTGCTGTTCAATCTTTTCCTTTACTGTAGGGCTGAGGCAGGATTTGTTTCTGTACAGGGCACCTAGTTTTGGATAAAGTTTAGATGCAAGTTTTTCTATGTGGAGGCCAAAAGATAGATTTGGGTCTAACAACATACCCAAGTATTTGAAAGAGTGGACTGTGGTCAGTGTGCAATTGGATTTTGTTTTGATGTGTAGATGGGAATTCTGTAGTTTGTGTAATTTAGGTCCCGTTCCAAAGAACATTGTGACAGTTTTGTCAGTGTTTAGGAAGAGTTTGTTTTTTTTAGATCCACTTTTCTACCTCTGTGAACTGGTCTTGGAGCACTGCTTCAAGCTGCGTCAGATCGGAAATGTTTGCATAGATTACTGTGTCATCTGCGGTGTACAGTTGATCGATTTGCAGACATTAGGCAGATCATTTATAAATAATGTGAATAGTAGGGGGCTGAGAATGGAACCTTGGGGAACACCATACATGACTGGGAGAGGGAGGGAGTCGCTGTCAGAAATGGAGACATATTGTGATCGATCCGATACATATGATCAAAACCAGGTTAGCGGACGATCAGCAATACCTGAGTTTTTTAGTTTGAGCAGTAGTATGTTGTGGTCTACTGTCAAAGGCCTTTGCAAAATCAAGGAAAATAGCTTCAGTTAGGTCTCCTTGTTCCATGCCAGTTTGGATGTCATTGCAAACTTTTAGGAGGGCAGTTGTAGTGGAGTAATTCGGGCGAAAACCTGATTGATCAGCGGTCAGATAGTTAGATTGTTGGTAATACATAATTACGTATGGATGCATTTTTCTAAGATTTTTGACAATACTGGGAGCAATGGTATTGGCCGATAGTTAGAAACCAAGGTTATCTTCCCACTTTTATGGATAGGCACTACTCTTGCAGTCTTCCAAAGTTTGGGTATGTATCCAGACACCAAGGATTTGTTAATTAGGGTTGTGACAGGTTTAGCAATTGCCGGCGCACTGAGCTTCAACAGCATTGCTGGGATTTGATCAAGTCCAGACTGGTTTTTCAATTTTTAGATTATTAAGGTGTTTCTTTATGACACTGATACTTACAGGTCTAAAATTTAACTTCTCTTTATTGGGTCTTTGCTGATTTAGTGGGGCCTGATCCACATTTGTAGTTTCAGGATGCGTGTCATTTATTAGTTTGTCAATCAGGATATTGGAGCATCCGACAAAATAATTGTTAAAGGCATTTGCTACTTTTAAGGGGAGTTGCAGGGTTTGGTTGTCCACATTGACAGTGGAGGGCTGGGAGTGGATTGGTGGAGTTTGTAAGTTATTTATGACTTTCCAAAACTTTCTAGGGTTTGATATGTTATTGCATTATTTAATGCTAAATATATTGAAAGCTTGGTGAAAAACTTTCAAGGTACTTTAAATGCAAATTCTGATGAGTTTTATAAACACTTGTGAACTTGAAATCACAGGTTGATGTAACACACGAGATTTAGAAATACTAAATCAAATCAAATGTGTTTTGGTGGGTCTGTGAATGGAATGAAAACAACTTCTGAGTAACGTCATACAGTAATATAGAGCAATAAATTACCATTTGCTGTCACTAATCCTTCTGCTTTGGTTCACATTCTTTATATGTTTGCGTATTAAAACCAGCTGAATTTTAGCTCCAAAACCATTGATCTGTGATCTTTCTTTATACAGGTATAATATTTTTTTCATGCATAGAGAACTCAGAAATATATGTTTAGACAAACCAGTATCTTTGCAAAATTGTAGGAAGAATAGATTTTTAGGAAAATGTTTTTGCATTATGTGGTAATTATTCCTTGTCATTGTATAGAAATAACATCTTAAATTATACAAATAAAATAATATAACGTGACCACTCACAAATACTTTAATACGTTAAGACTAATGAGCTTAATTGTGTGGTAACACCCCAAGTAAATTTTCTATAGATGTCATAATATGCCCTGCAATCTTCACCTCCATGTAAGGATAATCAGCAGTTTCATGCACAGTTAATACTAATTAAATTAAAATGAGTTACAGGTTGAGATTGGATACAAAGCCTATGGTTATAAGAAATCATAATGCTAAGTGTCAGCTAAAACATCTGCACATTAACCTTTGCTGAAGACAAAGAACACCTGAGAAAGTAATAAAAAAGGATTCTCATATTCTACATCATAAATTCACTAATGCCATGAAGGTCAGGTGTGCTTTAGGATTTGACTCATGCTGTAAATATCTCAAAGCAGATCAGCCTGGAAAGAATTAAATTGATGGAACCAAAGTGATTGGATTTGATCTTCATAATTCTACCTCCAGCTTTATCATAAATAAATGTGTAAATAAAAAAAGGTGGAGAATTGAGAAAAGAGCTGTAATATGAAGTATTATGAGAAAATTGTAGTGTACAGGGACATGGAGACAGTTTACATTATGGCAAGAGTTTTTGGTTTGTTTATCGAAGCTGGTGGATGCATTTCTAGTGTGGAACAGCAGACAAAGTGTTACAATATGAATAGACGAAATTATACAGAAACACAGAATTCTTTCTGTATTGTGACTGAGAAAGCAACACATTTTCTGAAATGGAGTGACACCCCATGGCAATAGATGGGATCTGAAAAGCAGATGAAAGGTCATAGTTATTGATAGGAAGGTGACATAAACGTGTTCATAGCTGAAATGAAGAAGTTATGTGTTGTGGGTGAGAAATTACTAAACAGTGCAATCTAGAAAAAATATGGTTATGTCAAACAAATTTTAGGAGCTTGCTTGGAGGTAGCCAACATTTTTATATTTGTATTCCTAGATTACAGAGTTGCGCATGTATTACGAGTTGAACGTAAAAAGTTTGCGTGCGAGCGAAGCCCAACACGAGGTAACCAAATATCACGTTAACTTCTTCTTTTCCCATAGAAGTCAATGGAGAGCGCAGACAAAAAAAAAAAAAAACACATTGCTCACTCCCTAACCCGACAAGTGTAATGAATAGTTCACATTCCAATGTTCTTCACTTACAGAACAATCTACTTTTTAGTATAAATATACATTTCTATATATACCTATTCCTATAGATTTATAGTATAGATAGCTATTTTAGATTAACGCACATTGGGGCTCGCGAGTTAGGGCTAACGCAGTTGGGTTAGCGCACATGAAGAATTGCTAACTTCAATGCGCATTATAGAAATATTAATACAAATTATTTAAAAATATTATATATACTGTAAAAATAGATATATTCTATGGATTATTTACAAATATTTTACAGTATGTATAATAGTTGTATTAATATTTTTTTAATATTTCATATTACAATAATGCGTTTTGAAGTTAGCAATTTTTCATGTGCGCTAACCCAACTGCGTTAGCCCTAACTCGCGAGCCCCAATGTGCGTTAATCTAAAATAGCTATCTATACTATAAATCTATAGGAATAGGTATATATAGAAATGTATATTTATACTAAAAAGTAGATTGTTCTGTAAGTGAAGAACATTGGAATGTGAACTATTCATTACACTTGTCGGGTTAGGGAGTGAGCAATAGGTGTTTTTTTTTTTTTTTGTCTGCGCTCTCCATTGACTTCTATGGGGAAAAGAAGAAGTTAACGTGATATTTGGTTACCTCGTGTTGGGCTTCGCTCGCACGCAAACTTTTTACGTTCAACTCGTAATACATGCGCAACTCTGTAATCTAGGAATACAAATATAAAAATGTTGGCTACCTCCAAGCAAGCTCCTAAAATTTGTTTGACATAACCATATTTTTTCTAGATTGCACTGTTTAGTAATTTCTCACCCACAACACATAACTTCTTCATTTCAGCTATGAACACGTTTATGTCACCTTCCTATCAATAACTATGACCTTTCATCTGCTTTTCAGATCCCATCTATTGCCATGGGGTGTCACTCCATTTCAGAAAATGTGTTGCTTTCTCAGTCACAATACAGAAAGAATTCTGTGTTTCTGTATAATTTCGTCTATTCATATTGTAACACTTTGTCTGCTGTTCCACACTAGAAATGCATCCACCAGCTTCGATAAACAAACCAAAAACTCTTGCCATAATGTAAACTGTCTCCCATGTCCCTGTACACTACAATTTTCTCATAATACTTCATATTACAGCTCTTTTCTCAATTCTCCACCTTTTTTTATTTACACATTTATTTATGATAAAGCTGGAGGTAGAATTATGAAGATCAAATCCAATCACTTTGGTTCCATCAATTTAATTCTTTCCAGGCTGATCTGCTTTGAGATATTTACAGCATGAGTCAAATCCTAAAGCACACCTGACCTTCATGGCATTAGTGAATTTATGATGTAGAATATGAGAATCCTTTTTTATTACTTTCTCAGGTGTTCTTTGTCTTCAGCAAAGGTTAATGTGCAGATGTTTTAGCTGACACTTAGCATTATGATTTCTTATAACCATAGGCTTTGTATCCAATCTCAACCTGTAACTCATTTTAATTTAATTAGTATTAACTGTGCATGAAACTGCTGATTATCCTTACATGGAGGTGAAGATTGCAGGGCATATTATGACATCTATAGAAAATTTACTTGGGGTGTTACCACACAATTAAGCTCATTAGTCTTAACGTATTAAAGTATTTGTGAGTGGTCACGTTATATTATTTTATTTGTATAATTTAAGATGTTATTTCTATACAATGACAAGGAATAATTACCACATAATGCAAAAACATTTTCCTAAAAATCTATTCTTCCTACAATTTTGCAAAGATACTGGTTTGTCTAAACATATATTTCTGAGTTCTCTATGCATGAAAAAAATATTATACCTGTATAAAGAAAGATCACAGATCAATGGTTTTGGAGCTAAAATTCAGCTGGTTTTAATACGCAAACATATAAAGAATGTGAACCAAAGCAGAAGGATTAGTGACAGCAAATGGTAATTTATTGCTCTATATTACTGTATGACGTTACTCAGAAGTTGTTTTCATTCCATTCACAGACCCACCAAAACACATTTGATTTGATTTAGTATTTCTAAATCTCGTGTGTTACATCAACCTGTGATTTCAAGTTCACAAGTGTTTATAAAACTCATCAGAATTTGCATTTAAAGTACCTTGAAAGTTTTTCACCAAGCTTTCAATATATTTAGCATTAAATAATGCAATAACATATCAAACCCTAGAAAGTTTTGGAAAGTCATAAATAACTTACAAACTCCACCAATCCACTCCCAGCCCTCCACTGTCAATGTGGACAACCAAACCCTGCAACTCCCCTTAAAAGTAGCAAATGCCTTTAACAATTATTTTGTCGGATGCTCCAATATCCTGATTGACAAACTAATAAATGACACGCATCCTGAAACTACAAATGTGGATCAGGCCCCACTAAATCAGCAAAGACCCAATAAAGAGAAGTTAAATTTTAGACCTGTAAGTATCAGTGTCATAAAGAAACACCTTAATAATCTAAAAATTGAAAAACCAGTCTGGACTTGATCAAATCCCAGCAATGCTGTTGAAGCTCAGTGCGCCGGCAATTGCTAAACCTGTCACAACCCTAATTAACAAATCCTTGGTGTCTGGATACATACCCAAACTTTGGAAGACTGCAAGAGTAGTGCCTATCCATAAAAGTGGGAAGATAACCTTGGTTTCTAACTATCGGCCAATACCATTGCTCCCAGTATTGTCAAAAATCTTAGAAAAATGCATCCATACGTAATTATGTATTACCAACAATCTAACTATCTGACCGCTGATCAATCAGGTTTTCGCCCGAATTACTCCACTACAACTGCCCTCCTAAAAGTTTGCAATGACATCCAAACTGGCATGGAACAAGGAGACCTAACTGAAGCTATTTTCCTTGATTTTGCAAAGGCCTTTGACACAGTAGACCACAACATACTACTGCTCAAACTAAAAAACTCAGGTATTGCTGATCGTCCGCTAACCTGGTTTTGATCATATGTATCGGATCGATCACAATATGTCTCCATTTCTGACAGCGACTCCCTCCCTCTCCCAGTCATGTATGGTGTTCCCCAAGGTTCCATTCTCAGCCCCCTACTATTCACATTATTTATAAATGATCTGCCTAATGTCTGCAAATCGATCAACTGTACACCGCAGATGACACAGTAATCTATGCAAACATTTCCGATCTGACGCAGCTTGAAGCAGTGCTCCAAGACCAGTTCACAGAGGTAGAAAAGTGGATCTAAAAAAAACAAACTCTTCCTAAACACTGACAAAACTGTCACAATGTTCTTTGGAACGGGACCTAAATTACACAAACTACAGAATTCCCATCTACACATCAAAACAAAATCCAATTGCACACTGACCACAGTCCACTCTTTCAAATACTTGGGTATGTTGTTAGACCCAAATCTATCTTTTGGCCTCCACATAGAAAAACTTGCATCTAAACTTTATCCAAAACTAGGTGCCCTGTACAGAAACAAATCCTGCCTCAGCCCTACAGTAAAGGAAAAGATTGAACAGCAAATGCTGATGCCAATCATGGATTATGGAGATGTAGTATATTCACCTGCACCGCAAACTTACCTTAATAAACTTAATACATTGTATAACTCGTTCTGCCCCTTTGTGCTACAATGTAACTACAGGACCCACCATTGTGACATGCAAAAAGAACTAAACTGGCTGACGCTGGAATCCAGACGCACCCTCCATCTATCCTGCCTTGTGTTTAAGAGCTTTTCTGGGAAGCTCCCACCCTACCTGAGCAGAATGCTCTCCCAGTCCCCGGCTATTCCCACCTCCTATAACCTCCATTCCAGTACCAGCACATTATTTAGCTTGCCTAAATACAAAAAGAAAGCAGCTCGATCCTCCTTTTCCTACAGAGCACCACAATTATGGAACGACCTCCCACACACTTTCAAACCTTCCTCAAGCCTAATATTCTTTAAGAGATCCCTCTCTACATATCTCAAAACAGAATGCTCCTGTCATGGTTGATTATATATTTCCTACCTGTTCTATGTTAAATTTTTGCATATATTGTGTATTAATATTGTTTTTGTATTTTATTGTACCCTATTGTATCAATTGCAATGTTTTGTGATCCCAGGACATACTTGAAAACGAGAGAAATCTCATTGTATCCTTCCTGGTAAAATATTTTATAAATAAATTTAAAAAAATAAATAAATAAATAAATAAATCAACTTGCCGACACAGAGAGAAATCCCAGTGGGGTTTTGTGGGGTTTTTGTTTTAGCATTATATTGTAATTTGCTTTGTCTTCTTGGTATCCTTTGTTGAAATGCATACCTAGGTAGGTTCAGGTGCTGGCTGCTGATTGGTGACTGCACCTTTTGTCATTGGCTTACCAATTTTGTTCAGCTAGCTCCCAGTAGTGTATTGCTGCTACTTCAACAAAGGATACCAAGAGAATGAAGCAAAATTAAAAATAGAAGTACATTGTAAAATTGTATGCTCTATCTAATTTATAAAAGGAAAAAATGTGGATTTAATTTCCCTTTAAACCTCCTCAAAACCATTTTTAGCCAGTTATATTAAGTGTTTCCTATGCATGTTCATGTTCTAATAAACACAATCTTTTTTAAAAAAAGTTACAAATATTGTTTCATGATTTGTTTTAATTATTTTTATTGAGAAATCGAAGCATACAATTACATCACAAGGAATACAAGCAGATACTTAGTCTTTTCACTTTTATGGGTTTCAAAGTCAAGTTTTGATCCAAGGAACATCACTCTCTATGCAACTGATTGCAAAATCACCAATGATGGTTGACATAAGAAACCTTGTTTTATAATACAAATAAGTTAATTATGAAACATGTTACAACAAAATTGTAAGAATGGGAATACTTTTCACATATGATACATTGAGTAGCAATTACACAAGATTACAACTTGAAAAGCAGTACCTATGTTACCCAGCTTTGTTTTATAACATAAAGGCCGAATAAAACCTCAAATAAACATAACAATAAAACAGTACTATAAAATATGCCTACTCTGCCTTATAATAAATCTGGCCCTTGGTATAAGGACAAACTATTTTCATTCAATAGTGCTTTGTTTTCGTTTTTTCACAAAGAGGGCTGATTTTAAGTATAGTCTGGCTATTAAAGTGAATGGTGTTTGAATGAAGTAAGCTCATAATTTTAAATATAAAATGTATGCTCAAATTAAACAAGAACATAAAGAATATTAATTTATCATTGGTGTATCTGCATCTGGAGCAAAGTTTATGAAGTAGCTAGACTTTGCTTTCATATGCAGCTATCATACTGTATACGGTACAATTTTCCCACAATGTTTTTGTGATAGAGTCTGAAAAAGCAATAAGGAACATATTTGCCTTTCTAGTACCTTCTGTTTCAACTAACAAAGAAAATATATCACATTTAAATCACAGCAGTAATAAAGAAAATAAAA